>NC_081352.1:39384134-39624546 GCF_029784015.1 Lycium ferocissimum | reverse complement strand
TAAATTCCGCATTCACTACATTTTTGAACGATCTAAGTGTTTCGATCTTGCTAAGAAAAGCCACCGCCATAAAGCTAAGCAAACAAAGAAAAAGAGGAAGAACAAAAGAAGCAAACAAAAGAACCCACACGAAAATCGGATGGAAAACGACCTTAACGATAGCTAGAATGTGATGGAAAAAAAGCGAAAAACATTGAAGAAGGTTAGGAAAATACGTATGTGATGAAATTTAAGCCATAAAATTGGTAAATTAGAAGAAAATTAGGGTAAAAATTAAGATAAACTTACCAAAAATACAACACTCGAGGATGGGAAGAAAACGAAAGATCACGCCACGCACGAAAATACGGGACAAAGAAAAGAATTGATTCTTCTAGAACTACCAATCGAGTAAGAGAAATAGTACCTGAAAGGAGAACGTTCTAGGTGCGTGGAGAAATTGTGAGAAAATACGGAGCTATAAAAGTAAAATTAAAGAGATAAATTTTGTACAAGGTGAGTTTATATAATTCAAATAACGAAAAAAGAAAATGGCAATTTCAGATGGATAGGTTCACAACCTTCAGGCTTCAAGTTGAAATTTTAGAGGAGGTACAATTCCACCATATCTATTCTTCAAGTTGCGTCAAATCAATGGATATATAGTACATATAATTTGATGACCATGATGAATTAATGTGATTTGATGCAAATATCCAGTGTGTTAGTATCTTGCTCTTTGTCCTAACTAAAGCACTGTCTTTGTGGAAAAATTTTACAATGGTAGAGGCCCAACCAACAATAGTTGTATGAGGGTCCATTCTATTTCTAACACTTGGATAGTGGGGTCCATTTACATATTTTACATGCCACTCACCACTTACCACCCCAGTCCCCCTCTTCCCCCACCCCTCTTCTTCTTTCATTTTCTTTTTCTTTCTTATCTCTATCCAATATCCAACTCCCAAATACAATTAAAAAAAAAAAAAAATTAGCTCAATTATTTCTTTAATTTATGGCACAAAGGCTCTATTTTATTTTATAGGATTGGCTTAAAAAATAAACCAAAAGCAGAAAAGAAAAGAAAAAACTATACTTGTTACCTTAGGATCTGTAGTTACGAAGAAAAAGAGATCATGTTATTAATTATTACATGCTATTTAAATAAATATTCTATATATATATATATATATATATATATATATATATTATCTAATCGATTTATATCCTAAAGTGTAGGGGTGTTCACGGTTCAGTTAAGAACCGATCCAAATCAAAAATCGAACGACATCGATTAAATAAACCGATAGTTATTTGAGTTTGGTTTGATTTAAAATTTTAGAAAACGGATAATATTTGGTTCGATTTGGTTTTTTTAAAAACAAACAAAAGAAAAAACCGCATCAAACCTACAAATTATATACACAATTTTTGTAATTATAAATATACAATATATTAATTTTTATAAATAATTTTAAGTACTTTGTTTAGTTTTTCATCAAAAATTTCTTTATCTGTACTAGGCTAATGAATTTTAAACCTTAAACTCATTTCTTAAAAGAAATTCATGAATTCAAACTCATTTGTTCAAAGAAACAATTATGAGATTAACCTTAAAAAAAATGTATGCTTAAAAATGTTGAATAATAAGATTATTTTTAATATTAACAGTTTAAAGACGTTACCGTTTATTTAACAGAAAAAATGGTTATTAGTAATTTTTTTAATCAAAAACATCAACTGCTTATTTTTAGCTCCAGTATCTATATCCATTTATTTTAAGGGCGTTTAAGTTATTTTAACAGAAAAAAGGTGTCTATTAGCATTTTTTTTTTTTATCAAATACATCAACTACTTATTTCAGCTTCAATATTTTTATCTGTTTATTTATAAATTCAACTTAAGCACTTAAATAGTATTTTTAAGTACTTGTTCCTAAAAATTACTTAAATTCAGCTAAACCAAATAAACTCTAATTTTAGTATTTTTCTTTAATATTTAGCTATGGGTACATATTTCCAGAAACTTTGAGAAATAAGAATGATCCAAATAAAATAAATTAAAATGTTTTGCCGCATCAGTCTCGTTTATTTTCTTTGTATGCTCAACTCCTTCATTTGCTGTCTTTTCTTTAGTTACCAAAAAAATATTAGCTTATCTTTTGCTTTTCTCATTTCCAATTTGTGTAGAATTGCACTAGGTCATGATTGAATAAGAAAAAGAAAACCAAAGAAGAAGAGGGGTGGGCGGAAGAGGGGGACTATGGTGGTGAGTGGTAAGTGAAATATAAAGTATGCAAATGGACCCCATTATCTAAGTGTCAAAATTACAATGGAGCCTCACACAATTATCGTTGGTTGACGTATTTCACAATATTTCAATTAATAAATTATCTTATAGTAAAATTTTCTAAAATGCCAAATTAATTTATTTTATGAATTAAACTTTGAAGTGCTGGTATGTGGGTCATTGATCCAGACTCCAGAATCCATTACTAAAGGGAAAGGCCCACCCGAAGAATACAAACCGCCCGCTATGAACACACAAGAGAGAGAGAGAGAGAGAGAGAGAGAGAATATTTCAATTAATAAATTATCTTATAGTACAACTTTTACAAGTTCTAAAATGTCAAATTAATTTATTTTATAATCTAATTAAACTTTGAAGTGAGAATCAAGTTACTTCTCTACTAAAATTACCGACTTTGCCTTGAAGCATATATATGTATTTGTCATTCCAAACTAATTGTGGGTCATTGATCCAGTTAAACTCCAGAATTCGTGAGATACTAACATTACAATTTATTGTTAGGTTTTGAAGTATATAAAGGGAGAATATTGATTTGTTAAGGATATAACTTAATTACCACACCGAAGAATGGTTACAAATTTAATAGCTCGTATTCGCCCGCTATGAACACATGTTAAGAGGAGAGTGGAACAAATCAGAAGATTAAAATGCCATAAAAGACCCGCCCAATTCATTTAGGTTTGGGCATAACTTTAACTTTTGGGTTACTACCCAAATTATTTTTTTATTTTGGTCGAGCGGGATTCGAACCCGTAACTTCATATATTATTTTTGGAAAACAAATACACTACAAATACGGCTTAAAATTTAAAGACCACAAATTTGAGGGGCAAAATTTAAAGACCACCCCAAACGAAGGGCAATCCGCGCAAAAAAATGTATTTTGAACCGCTTAATTCAGTCCATTAATAAGTAGATTTGAAATCAAAATTATATATTATAACGTGTAGGAATGCTTTTAACAGTATAAAACGTTTTAGGAAAATCGTATAATTTGATTCGAACAATATTACATTAGCATGTTAAAAAGTATTTTTGGATTGCAATCACATTATTGTGTCTCTTACTTCACAAATATGCCCAAGGACTAAGAGAGTCATCTTGTTTCTCGGATTTTCATTCAGACTCCAAATTTCAAAGTGTATTGGTCGGTGCAAATATGCAGCACTTTAACGAAAATACATTTTTCTTGTTCTGGAATTTGCTGTTACTGTTAGTTCTCCAATATCCTTTCGTAGATAAGTCAATACTCCCTCCATAGCAATAAAAAGGAATCCCTGACGCTTTTTTTTATGATAGTCCAAAGATATACTCATTATGTTTATTTTTATTTATCCACTATTGACTTTGCACGTTCCTTAAAAATTAATAAATGAAGTATATGTTTTATCAAAATACTCATATCAATTGGTATATAGTCTCAATAGACTTGAGAAATACTTTATAAATGACTAATAATGTTAAGGTAAAACAAGAAAAAAATTTGTCTTCTCTTGATATGCTAAAATAGACAAATAAAAGTGAAAAATTGTTTTTAATATATTGGGCAGGTAAAGGTGAAAATTAATTATTTTTTTCCAAAATTATCCATATCTTTAATGACTATATTTAGTTTTAAGAAAAGTTTGGAAGAAGCAAAAATGTTATATTGATAAATTATCCTTTAATTAATGTCTTTGATAACCTTTTTTAAAAATATATTTATTTTGGAATAGGGAGAGTATCTTTCGGAATACTTCTTTGACGACTACTACTCCAGCAATTATTTAGGGCTTGTTTGGAAGCCACCCATAAAATTGAAATTGAGTGTAATTAGACAATTTGACATGTTTATCAGATCAAGTAATTACATGGTCAGCATGACCATGTAATTGGGTGTAAATGTGTAATTGAGAAGGTGTAATTACACTATCCAATTCTCAAGGGAAGGTTGAGAATTGCGTGTAATTACACCCTGTAATTACAGGGTTACTTTCTAATTTCTTTTCTTTTTAATTTATTTTTTATTTCTATTGTTATATTTTCTTTTTATTTTTATTTCTATTGTTTTATTTTCTTTTTTATTTTATTTTTATTTTTAAAAATATTTTTTATCTTTTATTTTTTTTTCTTATTTCTCAACCTTTACTTCTTGTGATTCCATGTAATTGCTCTAATTTTTTTTTAATTTTCTTTATTTAGCGTACTACGTTATTATTCTAGTTTTTGAAAGTACACTTCCTAATATTAAAAAGGACGAGTCATTAATAAACTTGACATAAAACGAGTGATGTTATTAAAGTAGAATTCCGTTGTTAAATGAGGTTATAGACTTATAGGAGTATATGTTTTCACTTTCTTTTGAAATACATTTACTTTAAGTTATATTGGGATTTGACATAAAAGTATCATGTTAATTTTTTTTTTTTTTTCTGGATTTTGAATTTAGATTATATGTTTTATTTCAATTTATTTGCTTTAGTCCTATTCACTTGTTGTTTTACATTATTGCATGTTGCTCATTTTCCAGTTACAATTGATAAATTAATTTGTCAAACATTTGAATAATTTTACTATGACATTATATGTATAATATTAATCTTTTTGTCAAACATCCAACCCATGATATTCTTACAAATGTGTGCTTTTAATGTTTATAATTAATTAAATATAAATATTATTAATTTGAAATATATATATAGTTATTTTAATAATATTATTTTACAAGTATGTGATGATTAATTAATATATTTTCAAGCAACAATATGTATCTGAAATACCTAATTTAATATATCATTTTAAAGGCACATATTTGTCAAGTATTAATTTTTATTTTTAAATTAATCTAATTGTGTAATTACACATGTGCTATCAAACAATATACTTATAATAAAACTATAATTACGTTATGACAAACAAACAGGTCATCGTAATAATTATCTTGTGTAATTACTAGGTTGTATAATTACTACCCTAATAATTACGCCCATTCCAATTACCATGTGGCTTTCCAGACAGACCCTTATTTTTCTTAAGAAAGAGAGAGATCTATTTGGTATAGAAACGATAACATATTCTAAGCTAAGAAATCATAAGAAAATACACGATATTCACAATGAACCAATAGATCACACATATAGGAGTTGGTGTGTATATATATTGCTATTAGTCTATTACAAACCAAAGTATATTCCTAGAAAGAGAAGTACGCCGGGGCTGTTAGGTACAGGAATATCATTACATGTGATTGCTGATAGATCAGTCATCTTCATGATCAGTATTATATTATCATCTCCTGCAAATTGCTGACGGTGTTAATTTGTCGTTTGTATATGTATTATTCAATACTCAGATTTAGTCCCAAGAGATGGGATAAATTAGTCCCAGGATTATAATTCTGGGATAATTTTGTCTACGTACCAAACGACCTCTTATGTGGCACATTACGAATTTTGAAAGTCAAATGAGTTTTTTTTTTTTTTTTTAAAGAATGAATATTGGATCTAACTCAACCCCAAAAGCTAATTTATGAGGAGAGGATTTAATATGGGTACCACTATGGGTCCTGCTCTGATACCATGTAAAGAATGAATTTTGGACCTAACTCAACCCCAAAAGCTAGCTCATGAGGACAGGATTGCCCAAGTCCATATAGGAAGTCAATTCATCCCCTAAACCACTGATGTGGGATATTTTAACATTATTTGATCGAGATTTTCTTATATGTCTTTTAAGTATTTTGAATTGTTAATTATTGTGACTTATGGAGTAGTACTTTTGTAGTTTCCAAATATATAGAACTTATTTGAAAAAACTTTAAAAAAATTATGTCCGAATTCTTAGTCAAAATTAGAAATTTAACTCTCGAAATTCGAAGTATGATAAATTGGGACAGAGGGTGTATGTCTTTCATGGAGGACTTCTCATTTTTTTTTAATTCAGAAGAATTATCTAATGACATATGGCCATCGGTCATGATATGAGAACTCCGATTCCTTGCATGTTAAGTACTTCATCAAATAGCTTCATTTTAAGAAATTGAGTTTGAGTCTAGTGCTTGATGTTTAACAAAACAAAAGAGATTCTGAGACGTGTTAGAGAAATAAGGAAAATAGGAGAGAAATTAAGTGTAATTTCAGTTGGTGGTGAACTAATTAATTAAGTTTTGGTCTTCAAAACATAAAGCACTTTTAGCGTTAATATCAGATTAACATGAATTATATGAGACTTCTTTGTCTATTATAGAAATTTTAGTCTCTTAAACCATTTAATCTTGATCTTGCGTGGGAAAGGACACGTTTTAATCTTAACTAATACTACCTTCGTTTATTTTTGCTTGTAACATTTCACTTTTCGAGAATCAAATTTGATTAATCTTTGAAACTAAATTGAACTACATTACAATATTTTAAAATGGGAAAAGGTGCAAAAATACCCCTCAACTTTGCGGTTTAGAGCAGATATACCCCAGTTATAAATGTGGTGTAAATATACCTCTGCCGTTGCAAAATAGTGCAAATTTACCCTTTTTGCTGACAGTTTTTTTTTTTAAAATCATTTAGTTTATTTTTTAATTAAAAAAATACGAAGTGGCTTTAAAAAAAAGTCTACTCATTTTTTTGAGTAGATATATTTTTCTAAAGCCACATGATAAATTTTTTTCTGGTGGATCGGGTCTGGTTCGTTTAAAAAAATGGGTAGACTTATTTTTTCTTAAAGCCACGGAGATATCTTTTTAAACGAACCAGACTTGACCCACCAGAAAAGAGTTTAGCATGTGGCGTTAGAAAAATATATCTACTCAAAAAAAAAAAAATGAGTTGACTTTTTTTTTTTAAAGCCACGTGGCATTTTTTTAATTAAGAAATAAGTTAAATGTTTTTTTTTTAAATGTCGTTAGCGAAAAGGGTATATTGCACTATTTTTGTAAGGGCAGAGATATATTTGCACTATTTTGTAATGACAAGAGTATATATACACCACTTTTTTAACTAGGGGTATATCTCACAAAGTTGAGGGGCATATTTGCACCTTTGCCCTTTTAAAAGTAAAAGTTAAATGTTCGAAAGCTATACAATAGTTATTACAAATTGCAATTCTTCTCATATTAATTTGATGAAAAAATATCTCTTAAAATATTGGTCAAAATTCATATATTTTGACTTTAAAAAAGCAAAACGAGACAAGTAAAAGCGAATAGTATACCGTAAGCTGCTGTTGAAAAAAAATGTACTGTTAGTAACTTCAATTACCTAGGTGGGGGTGGATTGCTTAAAATAAACGCAATTACACATGGAATATTACTTACCTTGATCTCATCAAAGCAATTATGCCAAAGGCTTAACATATCCCATTAGGTTCTAAATTACTGCATATTCTCTACTAAACAGAAAATTAGTAGAATAAATTAAAAACGTAACCACACCATGTACCTGCAGTAAGGTTCAAGTTAAAACTGACCGCCCAAAATAAATCTATTGGCAAATTGCTTCATCTTATTAATATCACCCAGATATTTAGCGGTGCAGATATGATCCGTTCATCTTTAATTAGATATTTTTAAGTTGAACCCTGTAAATGAAAAAATTCTCAAGCGCCCTTAAATGAGCTCTAAGCGGCCTGAATTCAAATTAGTTGATCTAGCGGATTCCTGATGCCAAATGGTAAAAAAGAAGGAGTTATTTTATTAATTTATCGAATCATATTGCATACTCGACACGCCTATTTTTATCAGTTGTAGCAGGCAACATATTTTATTTTCAAGATTTTAAATTCCACATTTGAGGATGATATGGTGATATAAGAATTTATTTACACAGATGGTGTTAGGTCGTTTGGTTCATGAATAAGGTTGAATATCCCAGAATTAAGTTTGAGCTTAAATTTGATGAAATATTATACCGTCAATCAAATAAAGTATAAATTTAATCTCAAACTTAATCCTAAATATCTCACCTTATCTCATCAAACTAGGTATTATTTTATCCTATCACCCAAGTGGAATAAATTAGTTCAAGAATTATAATCCTAGCGCGAACCAAACGATCCCTTACTATTTTAGTTAACAAGTTTTACAGGATAGATGCACTTTAGCTTTCCATAAATATAAGGTGTGGTGTGACAGAATTCCTACTCACAGCTACCAGAACCATTCCTATTTGATTATTTTTATGTTTATTTTTTCAACATGAAGAAAGTGGAGAAGATGCTTCTGCAAATTTCACGTCAACTAGAAGCTATTAAACCCTATATAAATATTAGATACAGCAGATATCTAGGGATAACGCGGCTATTAAATATTTCAAAAACCAATTTACAAATATTGCTAGAATCGTGGTGGCCGGTAAGTATTTTTTTTTCTTTTTTCATATGAATCTTTCAGATATATTATGATGATGATTCAGAGGTTTTAATTTTTAGGGTGAAGGAACTTGGTTTTTGGACGGCCAACCTCACATGCATTGCATATGATCAGTTATTTACTGGAACCGACTTTCTCATTTTCTTCTCAATTAAATTTGAAACAAAGGTCATCGTTAATGATCGTAGATTACATGAAAGAGTTTAATTTCTATATACTGACATGACAGTGTAATTATTTTGATAATGTCATATCATGTTTACATCGAAATCTATTACAATAAGTTAAATATATTATTTACACTGTTAGTGTATATACGTTAAATCTTCCATTGGAATGATTTTTGAAGCAATATAGCAAATGGATTAATTAGATTATTAGATAGAGGTCGCATCTGCATAATTGGTTGACTATTTCTTGTCGATCAAATACCTTTGACTTTTTAAGTATTTTATGTTGTTCTTAACCAGTAATCCTCCCCATGCAAAGGACTATAAATTTGGCATATAGTTCTTAAGCTAATTAACACACCAAAAGCTTTGTTGATTTCCCTTTCATTAATTGCTATGGATATGAACTTTCCTCTTTCTAATTTCACCTTATCAATCATTTTCATAATTGTTTTTTCCATTCTCTTAAGACATTACAAAATTGTCCACAAACACATTACCAAAAAGAAACTTCCACCAGGAGAAATGGGGCTACCATGGATTGGTGAAACCATAGAATTTTACAAAGCACAAAAAAAGAACAAATTATTTGAAGAATTCGTTCAACCTCGAATCGAAAAATATGGAAAAACCTTCAAAACAAAACTCATGGGAGCACCAACAGTAGTTGTATGTGGAGCAGAGGCCAATATGTTCTTCATGTCCAATGAATTCAAATTGGTAATAAGTTCTTGGCCTACTTCTTCAGTTGAGCTCATGGGAAAAAATTCAATTATGGAGAAAAAAGGCGATATGCATCGATTTCTTCGTGGGATTATTTCATCAAGTCTTACATATATTAGCCTAGATGCAATGGTACCCAAAATTTGTAACACAATTCAATCCTACTTGGAAAAAAATTGTCATGGCCAAGAAGACCGGACGATTAAACTTTATCACCTTACCAAATCCTTGACGTTCAAGATTGTATTCGAGTGCTTTTTAGGGATCGTAGTCAAGCCAGGATTACTTGAAACGTTCGAGAGAGTCTTGGAAGGGGCATTTTCGCCCCCATTTAAGTTTCCAGGATCTAAGTTCTCGAGGGCTATAAGTGCAAGGATGGAAGTACAGACATTTCTTGTTGAAGTTATAAGGGAGAAAAAAAGAGAGATAGAATTTGGACACGATCAGGGAGAAGAAGGGAAATCAGACGAGGCATTGCTTTCGCGATTAGTGAAAGCAATGATTCGTGGTGAAGTTAGTGAAGACGAAGTTGTTGATAATGTTGTTTTGCTAGTGTTTGCTGCACATGATACCACCTCTTTTGCTATTGCTATGACATTTAGGATGTTGGCTCATCATCCCTCTTGCTATTCTCTTCTCTTTCAAGGTACGTATATAGAAACTAGTTATACCATAATTATTTCAATATTTTCGGTTTGATTCTCCACACTGAACTGATTAATGTGAAACTTTTTAACTTATGACAGAACATGCTAATATAATGAGTAATAAAAGACCAGGGCAGATACTCTCTTTGGAAGACACAAAAAAGATGAAATACACATGGCAAGTTGCTCGAGAAAGCATGAGGCTATTTCCTCCTATCTTTGGTTCATTCAGAAAAGCAATTGCTGACATTGAATTTGATGGATTCATTATTCCAAAAGGTTGGAAGGTAAGAATAATTATCAATCTTCATCCTATTACAAAATTACTATTGTCACAATCATCATATACCAGTATCACTATGGGCCCGCTTAAATTTTTTAAAAAAAAAAACTTTATAAAAAAAAAAAAAGAGAGGCTACAACCCCAATTTATTTTTTTGGGCTTTTTTAAGAACAAAATGGGCTTATAAGTTCACTACCTAAACACTCAAAAAAAGTGAAAATGTACTTTATGCTGTTTTCAGCAACTTATAAGCCAATCCAAACGGGCTCTATGTCTCAATGCCAAATAAGTTGAGGTCAATACGTAAAACTAGAGATCAATACGAAAAGGATGCTAACTTTATTTGCTATGTGCAGGTATTGTGGACAACATATGGCACACATAATAGTCCAGAGTATTTTAAAGAGCCCCAAAATTTTGATCCAAGTAGATTTGAAGAGCCTGTTCAACCATATGCATTTATACCATTTGGAGGAGGACCAAGACTCTGTGCTGGGTACCAATTGGCAAAGCTAAACATTCTTATATTTGTTCATTATATTGTGACAAGATACAACTGGTCCTTAATAAATCCTGATGAACCAATTGTCATGGATCCCCTCCCTTTCCCTTCCCAAGGAATGCCCATTAAAATTTCTCCCAAGTTTTAATGAAATAAACTCTGTTATCACTTTAGTCTTAGGACTTTTGGCTGATTTATGTCAACTAAGTATCATAAGTAAATTGCTCCCGGTTATTCAATCATTTGATAACCAGTTATGGGACTTCATTAGTTATCACCATGAACAAATTCGGAAAAAATCTTATGTCAATACCCTTTAATTTTCATATTACTCTTCGACAAAAAGGAATATTATCGTCCAGAGATTCCAACAGGGATGGGCATGACTGCGAAAGTAGAAAAGTGTTAGGAGTTTGGTTCATGAATTTATTTGAAATATTGTTTTCTATCAATCAAGTTGGTGGATTTGTATAGCAATAGTCAGAACAATGTTGACAGACTGAGGTCATTCAATTATTGACTAAGGGGATTGTCAATTTCATTAGGCCCGGTCATAGAACACAATTTAATATGACTTGCAACATTTGGAAATAATGTGACGATATGTTGAAATCAACCAGAATAAGACATTCAACTAAGAGAATGAACTCGTTGACATACAATGTTTGTGTAATCATCTCCGATTAGCTTTTCAGATTCAAGCGCAAACATACTCAATTCAAGAGGGAAAGTTCTTCTCTGATTCAGTCAAACAAACATCAAAATGATTGATATAGCATTCTTATCAGATTTCAGACACAAGAAGCAAACCCATGGAAATAATCCTGTATAATTATTTGTGGCCGTAACAAAAATTGTTGTTCATGGTCGGGTTGTTTTCTTTTTCCTTGGGGTGGGAAGGAGATGAATTTTTCTCACTTCATCTAAAGAAAAAACCTAAAGTGGATCGTCTTTTACACACTGCTGGCAATCAGGAAGAAGTGTGTGACTGGTTGGCTTCATCCCCTGGCTAGACCATCGGTTCACAAGGGCCACCTCGAGTACCCTGACCTGCAGATATTTTGTTCTTTCAATGAAAACATTCCAATGAAACTAGGTAAATTACAAGATAATTTGAGAGGGAAGCATTCCATCCAAAACACGTTACTTTAATATCCAAAGGCCATATCCAAATATTTCTCATCCCAACTTCAGGGATATATACTTTTTGGCTGAATACATAGACAAACACACAAACATGTCTGAATTTTCATTTAGCTGCCTAAACTAAGCTCTTGACGTATTGAACACCTAATTTATGCTCAATGTGTATCAATTAGACATATGCAACCGAAACATCAAAGGATATGAGATGCGTGTAGTTCAGATGCGGCCGACTTGGCAAAGAAGCCAATGAAAGAAAGACATGTGGCACTTAATCCAAAATAATCCAAACAAATAGCTCTTGAGCCAAAGAAAAAGGTTTATTATTTTCAACTCCCTGCCGTTCCTTCTTCTCCCCCAGAAAAACAACTCTTTCCACCATCGAAACCAAACCAAGACCCAAAAGCTAACACGAAACAGTCAACATTCATCTTCTTCCACTTTTTCAGTCGATCTTTTTTCTCCATTCTCGCTGTAAAAGGCCAACCTTTAACGAAAGGAACTTCCTGGAAAGTCAAACTCCGGAAAAATCTAATGGTTACCAATGAATTCTTTCCCATCAACCATAACTCACATGTTGATAGGTTGTTAAAGAGTTTAGAGAGAGGGATCAATGAGGTGTGTGTCTATCACTACAGTTCTCATGGCCATTGCTACATAGCTGGATTGCCTTTCTTACTTGTTGATCGAGCTTTCCTGAGAATCGGTGAGGTTAATTTTATTCGCTTTGCACTCTCTTTCATCTTTTTTGCTGCATTTTGGTGCACTAACTTGAGATCTAAGCTAATCTAATTTTGAAGTCAATTGAGGTGCTTTTTCCGTTGTAATACTCTGCCATGTATACTTTTTTTTCCTGGTTCATATTAGCTGATTTGACGTTGTCGTTCCAGAGTGTTGCAATGGAAACAATGGATAATATTTATCCAAAGAAGTAGATGCTTGCATGAGTGTTTTTGTTTTGTGTCATGGAAGAGGGGGTTGTTGTGGACGTTCATTGGTGGAGTTTTAGGGGGAAATGTAAGGAGATGGGTCTTTTTTCATTGAGAGAGAAGAGATGAGGAAGAAGAAAGTACATGTCAGCTCATTTTCAACATATTCACGCGCTCAATACATGTGATACCCACGCTATGTGCCACCTCAGCAACATGTGTCTAATAGGGCACAATTTAAGTATCAAATCTACTTTTCACTTAGCCATCTAGAGATAGTTTGCCCGGAGTTAGGATACAGAGTTGGAGAGAATGACAGGCTTAGTTAAGATCTCCATGAATATAGGTCAGGTGTTAATGGGTCATAGGCTCAGCTTAGATAGCTAAATGAAAAATTCGGACAAGTTTAAGTGTGAGTCTATGTATTCAGCCTTACTTTTTACTGTCAGTCAGAACCCTACACACACATCATCGCCTAACAAAACACGTGGTATACAAAGAAGGTGTCAAGATGCCATTATTTTTTAATTAATTTTTTTTTAATTCCTTTGATCATCATCCCCAAGGTGTCAAGATGCCATTTTATTCATTACTTCTTTCAGCATCCATAAAAAAGCAATCTGATGAGAGACAACATGAAATTGAAGAAGTGATTACTTATCTCATAACGAATTGTTACATAGGGATTAAGGCATCAATCACGCCAGTGATTTTGGAAGTCAAAATGACAAAATAATGCAGGTGATGGACCTAATTCTCATGAGCAGCTGTCAGAATATAGTGGATGAGGCATCCAGTGTACCAACTCCCATTGGCAGCAGTATATGACAGCAAGATGCCCAAAGCGGTTTAAGCATCAGAAAGGTCGTCTTTTCTTGATAATAGTAAAAGTTTATTGAGACAAAAGTAACAAAAATATCGGTTAGTTTTTCAAGTAGGGGAGAATAAGATGTCGACTCTACAGTCACCGCCACGGATTTATCTCGATGGACAATGCCAGTAAAACAACAGCTGCTGGCAAACAATTTAGCTTAGAGCAGCCAGAAAGTCTGATGACTGACCAGGCAAGAGGAGCCCAGGCCAAGAAGCCTGATCAGCAGATAAGTGCTCAGCTTATACACAAACCCCAAATTACAGTTAGTATCACAACAAATAACACGGAAGTTTCACTTCAAATATTGGAAATATGCAGTTAAAAGAAAATATTGGAAATATGCAGTTAAAAGATAAAAAGATCTGTGCAAGCATTCAGGTTGGGTGAAAAAGTTAAAATTGATAGCTCAAGAGGTTAACACTATTGGAAATTTAGTTCAACATAGGTGGATTAGTCGAGGTGTGTGCAAGCTAACCTAGATACCACCGTTATTAAAAAGATTACCACAGCCTAGGTAAGTCATTACTCAATTAATATGAACCAATCATAAAAAATAACAAATAACAAATAAAAAATAAAAATAAAAAAATAAAAAATCAATCTACAGGAAATCTAACCTGCTGTACAATTAATGGCTCCTCTGCACAACTTAATGGTTGTGTCAAAATAGTAAGAAAACCATTTCTGTTACCATAAACAATGTCTGTAAACGGCCTATCACCCACCTGCGAAGGACACAACATGGACTGTCAACTTAGACAGGAAGGAGAAGCTTACAAAAAATTGAAAGAACCAAATGTACCATAATAAGTCTTGACGATTCACAACCAAATTGCTTCTCAATTTCTTCAGCTGTTCCAGCCGGCTTCTTTGTCCCTGAAGTATACAGATAAAGAAAGCAAATACAAATAGCATTAACTCATAGATACGCAAGTAATATTCATATAACTCAATTGTTTGATTTAGCATTGTTATCTTTTGTAACTTCGGAGTTGCATTGACAAGAGAACTAGAGAAAATACGGCGATTGCTGGAATTACTATAGAAATGGCACATACAATATATAACCCCCTCCGTTCACTTTGTTTGTCTTACTTTCCTTTTTAGTATATTTCAAAAAAGAATATCACTTTCTATATTTAACAACTCTTTGCACCCAACATAGGATTCAAAAGGCTTCTTTATTTTCTTAAACTCTGCGCTGAGTCAGTGTTGTCAAAGGCTTAAGCCCTGAAGCGAGGCTCAAAGCATGTTGAGCGCTTCGCCTCGCTTTATGTGCGCTTCAGTGTCATCATCAAGGCTCTAAGACATACTTTTCCGTGCCAATGAGCCTCTCTTGAAAACGTGACACTAGATAATTGATATTTCACTTTATCGTAATTTCTTACAATTTCTTTGTCCATATATTTGTTATTCATGCTTATTATTAGTAGGCTTTGACTAAACATATATATATTTGTACTTTTGCACCATTGCACCTTTTTTCATTAAAGCCCACGCTTTATTTGCGCTTTGCGCTTAAAGCCCCAGGCTGACCTTAGAGCTTTTTTGCACTTTTCGCTTTTGATAACACTGCGCTGAGTCGGACTAAGACAAGCAAAATGAAACAGAAGGAGTTATAGATTACCGCAAAATTGAATCACAAAATAGGAAATTCAACTTACTGTGCTTAATGACTTTAATTCCAATTGCACGTTCAAGAATTCTCGCTTTTCTACCATCAGGGTCATATTCATCTAATCCTACAAATTCACAAATCACAAATACTGAGTTTCCACTGCAACAAATCTTCATACCTAAAATAAATCTTAAGATAAAGAGTTAATGGTCAAAAACACATGAACTAACACTTTTTCACGACTTTCATGCCCAACTATCACTTGTTCCATCTTGCTACCTGAACTATCAACATCTATATATTAAAACACACCTCAACTACCAGTAGTTTCCTTTTCCTACCTGAACTATCAACATCTATATATTAAAACACACCCCAACTATGAGTTGTTCCTTTTTCCTACATGAACTATCAACATCTATATATTAAAACACACCGCAACTATAAGTTGTTCCCTTTTTCTACGTGAACTATCATCTATATATTAAAACAGACCTCAACTATCAGTTGTTACCCTTTTGTTACCTGAACTATCAACATCTATATATTCAAACAACCTCAACTATCAGTTGTTCCTTTTTCCTACTTGAACTGTCAACATCTATTTATAAAAACAGTTGTTCCTTTTTCCTACTTGAACTGTCAACATCTATTTATAAAAACACAGCTCAACTATCAGTTGTTCCCTTTCCCTTTCCCTACCTGAACTATCAACATCTATATATTTAGGGGTGTGAAACTCACGGAAATGACGATAGTTCAGGTGTGTTTTTGACCATTTTCTCGAAAAGAAACCAATCGAATTACCTGCTGAGTTGCTATATACTGCAATATTATTACCAAATAAAGATTTGCACTGATCGATAGAAGAAGCGAGAGGATTCCACAAGCTCAAAGAATAAGGAACAGTAATTGTATTATCTTTATCAAATACCACACCTTCAAACCCTCTTTTTTTTAACTCAACCCAATCAATATACCTTATATCTTGCACACTAACATGAGGAATCGCTAAATGTTTGTCTTTAGAGAAAACCCCTAATGAAGAAACAATACCCTCTACATTAATCCTTTGTCCTAATGCAGCTTTCAAGTCTGTCCACCACATGTTTGTTTTAATGCCTAAATGAGTAGTAAGTTCAAATGAGTCTGCTTCTTTGTAATGGGTTGTCTCTTCTTGAATTGAAGAGTAAAATTGTTCCCAATTTATGTTGTTCTGTCGATCTGGGTTTGTGTCAATATTGTTGTAGTTTTTGTGCTTTTTGTGTTTTTCTTGTTCTTTGCTGCAACTATGTGTGGAAGTGATACTGAAACAACACTTGGGAAGTGTTTTCTTGTTCTTGTTGAGATTAAGGGAAGGAAAATGGCTAGGAATTGGGTAGAAGGAGCAAGTATGAAGTGGAGTAATTGAGGTAGACTGCATAATCAGAGGTTAAATCTGGTATCTCAATGGGTTTATTATATAATAATAATAATAATAATTGTATGCATCGATTAAAACAAGTGTTACTTTCATGTTACTGCTGGAAATCTCCTTCTCTTTCATGTTACAAAATCCAAATGATGTTTCACCTACCATGTTAGGGTCATTTGCGCATGGCCGGCCCACAAAGGGAAACGTCGCGGCCATTTGAAGGACAAACCCTGCAATTTCTTCAAACGGGTCATTTGCACTTTTACTCCTAATTTGTGGCGATCTTTCAATTTTTATCCCTCAAAGTAAATAACTTTTTCGTCGGCATGAGTTTATATTTTCACACATCATAATAATTATTCCCAATGCCATTAAAACATGTATGCCGTGCTAAGCATAAGTTCGATTTTGAAGGGCAAAAATTAAAGACCAGCCCTATTTAAGGGTAAAAATTAAAGACCGGTCCATTTGATGGACACCGTGCAATAATTTCATTTTTTTATGCGGATTGTCCTTCTTTTGGGGTGGTCTTTAATTTTTACCCCTCAAATTGCTAGTCTTTAATTTTTTTCCCTTAGCTTAAAAAATTAGCCGAAAATACCCCGAGGTTCTGGGTTCGAACCCTTGCTCAATCAAAAAAAAAAATGCAAGGCAAGGCTTTGGGAAAAGTCTTCCTTATGCGGCATAGGTTGCCTTAAGGCATAAATAAAAGTCTACCTTATAACACAGCCTCTCATTGGATCCGGCAGAACTTTAGTTATGCCTTAAGGCAACCTATGCCGCATAAGTCAGACTTTTCCAAAAGCCTTGCCTTGCAATTTTATTTTTAGTTTTATGCCTGAGCCAATGTTCGAACCCAAAACCTCAGGGTATTCTAGGCGAAGGGCAAAAATTAAAGACCAGCAATTTGAGGGACAAAAATTAAAGACCACCCTGAATACGAGGCATTCCTGCGAATTGCCCCAATAATTTCAAGGTACTTCCAAGTAATTTGGTCAATAGATCCAACCCATTTTGGTACTCCGGGTTGATTGATAACCCACATTGAAAGGCAAAGCAATGTCATCCGATCATTATCAAATTGACCACAATCTTTATTTGTTCGTGAATATCCCATCAAAGTTTTTTCTACTTCTAATAGGTTGTGAATTAGTTCAGAATCATTCTCAAAAAGTCCACAAGAAGTGTGTTGTTAGGTGTTCCATTTTATTTTCTCGTTGAGACGGAATCTAAATGTACCTAAGCTCGAGATATTCAATTATATGCTATGTATAGATTCTCAATAAAGGAGAAGTTGTGGTGGTCCCCCGGACCGCCCGAATCCTATGAGTGACTAATCAAAAGTTGGATCATTCGGCAAAAATGATTTGTAAAACACGTTTGAAATATAAAGATCATTCAGCAAATGTGATTTGTAAATCACATTCGACAAGCGCGATTTGTAAACACATTCGACAAACGCAATCTTAAAACACATTGTCGAGACGATTTGTAATATTTGCATAAATAAAATCTTTCTATGCCACCAATTATGTACCACGTTAGAAAAATATTGCAATAATAGATTTGCGGTCAGCATTACGTAGCAAAATCTTGATGAATCACCAGGGCTTCAAATTGACACGCAAAATTTGCCTTGTCACAATAATGCCATAATTTCTAGCTAAAAATCTGAAGAATTATTAGAATTTGGCCACAAATCCTGACTAACTTCAAATTGATGACAAAAGTTGTCTTTGTCACAAATCTTGACAAAAAATCCTAACAAATAGCTAGAGTTGGCCACAAAATCCTGATGCAACGCTACAACTTATGACAAAAAATCCTACTCTCTCTGTCCCAATTTATATAATATAATTTGACTCGGCACGGAGTTTAAGAAAAAAATGAAGACTTTTGAATCTTGTGGTCTAAAACAGATCATCTCGTTAAGCGTAAAAGGTAAAGTTTAAAGTCAAATTATTTTCAAATAGGGAAATGTATAATTCTTTTTGGGACGGACTAAAGAGGAAAGTGTATCACATAAATTGGGATAGAGGAAGTAACAAATAGCTAGAGTTGGCCACAAAATCCTAATGGAACGCTATAACTTGTTGCGTAAAAATTTCATCAACATACATGGAAAAGCTGGCTACAACTTGATTAGCGGTGCAAAAACTGATTATTTGCCCATAGATGCACAGTTATCCTAATGCAACCCCAATTTGGTGTTATTGGAGAAATAAGAAGTGCTGGACCAAATTGGTTTTATTGGCCGGCCGAACTGAAATCCTGTTTGGGTTGGGTGCAGTTTCGTCTTTTAATCTAAAAACGGCCTAGAGACAAAGGAGAATGCCACATAAATAAACTGTTCATTCTAATGTAACATCAAACGTGTCTATTTCACTTTGCTAATTTAAAGTAGGGCCATTCGCGAGAAAAAAGAAAAAGATTTTATTCAGCTTCATTGTGTTTATACTCCAGTACAGTAGCTAATGCATCAAAGAGTAAAGAATTTTGATCTTACAAATAAAGAATTCGGTACATATATTCATTATTATTCACAAATATGAGAAGAATCAATAGAATCTTGATAAGTAACATAGACAGTGCCACAATTTCCTTTTTCCAAAAACTTAGAACCTTGAACGCTTGCATTCTTGAGAATATCCTTGAGGAAACCTCTTAGAATCAGCACAATAATTGTAAACCATGTGTCTGCTCTGCACCCATCGTAGCCTATTCCTGCCCTTAGCATCAAGTTCATGTGTTTGCCATGTCCTAGCATCGTTTGCTGAATTACTGGACTTACATGAATTGGAACCAGATAACACTGCACATCCATCAATTTTGAAGTTTCTGTAATAAGCAGTGAAAGGTGCTTGTGTCCAATCAGTCTTCACTCTGCCTCCTTGTGTCGCCCACTCATCTGCATTCCATAAGCTGCAGTACACTTTCATGGGTTGGGCCTTGGGGAATGGAATTCCAAGGCTTTCATGGTTGTTGAATACTCGGATTGGGCTGTTATCCACCAAGAAACTGAAGATAGAAATTCAATCAAGCATCATCAGTACCAAAGAAGAATGATACAATTGACATAATTAATACGAAAAACTTGCCCCCTCGGCTTTAATTTATACGGTGTAATTTGACTGGCCATATAATTTAAGAAAACTTGATGGTCTTACTGTTAGGATATACTATTAACCATGCGGTTTGATTATAGTATTATGTTTTATTCCTTTTGGAACAATTGTTTATTTATTTATTCAATTTAATAAAGTATTATTTTAAATAGATCATTCATTCATATGTGTGCCCTTTACTTATATAGTAGACGATTTGGTGTATGGAGCTTTAGCTCATGCGCAGAAGATTAAATTGTCGGTTCTTATAAGTTATAAAGTTAATGTTCACAATCAAAGATGAAGCCCAGGGCAAAGTATCTTGATGATTGTAGCATAAGATTAAAATATAATCTCTCTTGATTATGCGAATGGTTTTTGTTCCAACTTCTTATGCTAGTACATTTTATATGTATTGAACGGACCAAGTAGAGATAAGTGTTTTTGTACTGAATATATAAAACAACCTCTCTAACTCATTAAATGTACTTGTACTCTTAATCTTGATGTGATTGTTATGATCAATGTGCTTCGTTCATTATTTTGATTTATTAAAAGGTACGACTCAACTGCGAGTTAATGTATTCCTGGTAAATTGGATAATGGCAAAGTGCATTTGTGAAATAACAATTAGTTGACAGAATTCATGTCTCAACCTTGAGATTGATGATACCCCTTTATGGATGCTTATAAGTTTTCATGTGAAAACCCTGCACGTGGATTTTGTATCCGCCACATGAAATAAGTTAAGCGGAAGTATAAAGGATTAAATTAGTCGATGAATTAAATTGTTAGTAATTTAATTTATTTGATTGGTATCTGTAATCTTAACATGGGGAGTTAAATAATTTTTAATGAATGATTTCGAAATTAAACAGAGGAGTGCAATTACAGTTTTCTAGTGGAATAAATTGTAATTTATTGTGGTAGGATTAATTCACTTATATTAAATTAATACCGCAATAGGAAGCCTCGTTATTAAAATCTGTGGTCCCTGCTGTGCCTGAATATTCTAGAACAAAGAAAATAAAAAGAAAAATAATATCGTTGGTGGGTAAGGAAAGGGCTACACGTTTTTGGCTAGGGTTTACCCTAAAAACGTGTGTATATAAAGAAAGCCATTCAACCCTAAGTGATATTCATTCTTTAGCCGCAATACTTGCCACTCAAGTATTTCGTTCATAGAAGTTTATGATACACAGTAGAAGATCGTAGACCTGAAGAGTACGGACGCTATGGAAGACTTGTGCAACAGCTTCAAAAGTTTAGTGTTACAATCTCGAATTTGATTATGTTTATCTAATTTACATGTAAGAATATGATCTTGGTTGTTTGCTTCCGCTGCGTATATATGCCTATTTCCTATCAATTGGCATCAAGTGCCGTATGAGTGTGACAATAAGACTTATGAAACTTGTGATCTTGAGCATGTCATAACATTTGTGTAACTATGAAAACTTAGTATTAAGGGTGGGATGTTTTTATATTTAATTGTTTAAAAATTTAGAAAGATGTGGCTAATAAGAAAATAGTGTTATATAAGAGTAAAACGGAAGGAGTGCATGATTTTGAGATTCTTACAGTGAGAGTATAAGAAACTCACATGATTTTCTGAGCATTCCACACAATGGAGTAAGTGTGAAATGCAGCAGTTGGGTCGAACCACAAGTGGAATTGTTGTTCTTTGTTGCCTTTGCCTTGTGAATAAACATTGGTATGAACTGTGTAAGGTTGGCCAGAAACATTGCCTAAGAACTCGAAATCAATCTCATCATGCCCTGCTCCTTGTGATGACAGCTAGATAAATTAACAAACACACATTTAGATTAATTAGTTTCTTCAAAAAGGGAGAATTAAATGAAATTAGTAGAATAAAAGGAAAATTGAACTTACAAAAAAAGTGGTGACAGTGCCTGCAGAGTTTCCAGGGACAAGCTTGAGTTGCATGTCAAATCTTCCAAAGAGATATTCATTCTTGGATTGAAAACCCGACCCCGAAAATTTGTCAAGTGACAGAGAGAGACCTCTGCCTCCTTCTGTCATTTTACCACGTCCTTCGCCCCAAGTGATATCTGCAAGGTTATAAAAATTGGCTGAAGCAGCTGCCCATAGACTTGCCATAATTAATGGAAATATTAACATTTTGAAAGAGAATAGAGGCGACATTTTTTTCTCAGAAGTTTTTTGCAAGTAGAGAGACGGGAGAATGTTTGATGATGAAATTGTTCAAGAATGCTATGTATTTATATTAAGCCAATGTGGCCATGTTCATGAATTGAGGAGGAAGGATCCTTTATTGAGCTGGAATTTAAAACTTTGGCTATTCGAAACATTATATTAGTGGAGAATTTTATTTAATTATTCGAAGGTAACCACTTATTGTTTACGCGTTTGGTCTTCAGTAAGTAGATGTTGAATGAGCCAAAGATGGGATTCCTTGGTGACACTTTTTTCCATGCTTCAATTATGATGAACCAAGGGGTACAGCTATTGAACAGAATGGATGTTCACAACTACTATACTAGGTATTAAGCCATGTGATTGCCCTTATTTTGTCATCAAGCTACTGGGACCTTATTCTATTTTTCTCTTTTTAAGCGAGTAAAATATTTGTTATACATAATAATTGGGTGAATATAACTTTTAAAACTTGTAATCCTAAATATGTAATGACACATATTTGCGATTATAAAAATTTCTCATCAAAGAAATAGAGAAATGTGACATTCTTTAATTTCTTGAAAGAACTAATAAAGGAATAATGTCAAAGAAAATGGTATGGAGGAGTGTTTTTTTTTTTTTTTTAAATAGATTAGAAAGAATGTGTATAAATACTTTATGTTTATATTAATCTCTTTCCATCATACAAGGCTGCCAAATATCTCTAAAACCTCTGTATTCTTCAAAGCCAGTTAATCAACATCCAGAATTAAGTTTAAAAAATTGTATTTAGCCTTCATAAAGTTGAAAGTATCATTCTTTTAGGTATCAAGTCACTTATATCTTTCTTTTCTTCTCATTTTGGAGAATTTATGGCAAAGGGCATTCTATAGAAGCTCTAAAAAAAGTGTACGTGGACATTTAGTCACTAATCTGCAATTTAAGGTATGTTGACGAGTATAATAGTAATATCATCAAGCCGTTGAAGATCACCTTCCATGTAAGGTGTCAAAATTATTGGATAACACTATCATTCTGCCTATCACGAGGTTTAGGTAATGTTGAGGATGGTCCCGGTCGAAGTCAGGGTCTCAGATGGGCGATGGCTGTTACATGCAAAGGGTGACCGGCTCATAACTACGTATCTTAGAAGGGTGATCAGTTGAAAACCTTTCACCGAAAAAATTATAACCATATATATAAAGCTCAATTGTTATTTTTATACATGCATATATATGTTACTCTAGTTCTTAAAATCATTGAATACCTTGAACAAAATTTCTGACTTTATTACTGACTTGTGTGTGGGAATCATTGAGGGAGGATTATTGGGTAACGCCAATATCCTGTCTATGGTGAGACCCAAATGATGTTCCATTAATCAGAGTAGTTCAAGTTGGAGTTATAATCAAACATAACGATTGCTTGATGAGCTTATTTTAATTGAGAAATAATGGTACCTCCTTGTTATTAATTACTAGTATAATTTTTTGCATGATTGTGAACACTTTATCCTAACAAAAACTTCTACCGCTGACTAGCTTTGGACATTATACATTTCCTAGTCATCGTGCTTTCTCGTTTGTGTGTAAAGTAATCTCACCAACACCGTCCTTTAGTCGTGGTTACTCTTTCAGATCTTAAAAAATGGCTAACCGACAAGTTTTGAGTTATTTTCTCCTCACGAAAACGGAAAGAAACGTCATGATTGTTAAGAAATGTTGTTAATAATATTTTAAAAGGAAGTGTTCTTCATTGATCAGGAAGAATTTTCTTTATTATTTTGTGATGAGTTATTTTTTATTAGGTTTGTAGGATTTGGTTCGAGCACACGAAAAATGGCTGATATATAGGCAGACATGGTAAATTCCCCCCTCCCCCTCCTTGCGCACAAGATAGTGATACAGTTTCTTGGATATCCTATTGGACATGTGTCGTAATTTAACCTGTAACCACTGTTTAAAATTTTTTGCACGACTACTGATTTCGGAACAATTTCAAATATGTGGTGTTTGAAGTTTAGGCAAAATGACTGAGCTTTAGTCATATGAGCATAAATTTTCAAGCTAAAATGATTGAATTCATCCACATTTTACAAATACCTTAAGGAATACTTTTGAAGTTCGGGGAAAAAAATCGAACTTCAAATATATATATAAAACTCCAGGCACCACATGATTGATGTTTTAAAGTAAGTAGACTTACAACTTTTTACACACTGCGAATATGCACGGTTTATATGATGATCTCAAAATCGGGTATTTGTGCATTTTATTGGCACACAAGATATACATGAGGTCAAACTCAAGTCATGTTTGAAGGAAAATATTTTTCGAATTAAAAACAATTAGATATTCTTTAACTTTTTTCCTAACAGTTAAACTTAAACCCATTAACACAACAAATGTTAAAGCTATTACATGTTCTGGCTAATCGAAACACTATTGTTATCTCCTTGCGTATATATACAAGTTCTGATTTTCTTTAGATACACAAGAAAATTATGTCTTTTTCTACTCCTATCAGCTGGATTTTCTACTTTAAATTAATCCTTTATTTTTTCTGTTTTTGTTATATACTAAAAGAGTTTAATCCTAGGAATACACTTTTATCAATGATATATCCTTAAACTATTTTTGACATGCCTTAAGTTTCTAAGAATTTTCGCGTATTTCCTAAAATTTTCCAACAATGATAAACCACAAGTTATGTCATTACTTTTAAAGTTGGTTCGGATTTTTCCAACAAATGTGTTTTTAAATTTATAAACCAAACCAAACCAATAAAATTCGGGTTTTCAACTTTTTCTCGGGTTATTCGGTTTTTGGGGAGGGAGGTTTTTTTTTCCGAAAAAGTCTTTAAGAAAACATATGACTTTTACTTAGAGAAAATATTTCTTTAGTGGCCGGAAAACGTAAGAAAATACAACTATATCTAAGGTGTTTCTTAAGAAAATAACACAAAATGTTGAGATTGATGACCTTTCGTATTAAAATATTATAAAATCGGTTAAAATGTAATTTCCTTAAAGAAAATGACTTTAATATAAAGTTATGTAAAATAAGTGCTAATAAATATTAATTACAAGACAAAGAAAAAAATTAAGCTATATATTTTACAATTCTCGATTGAATTCTAGTGTTAGAATTGAATTTCTTATATGTTAGCACCACATGTTGATGTTTTGTTTAGACTTTATTTGAGTTACTAACATTATATGGATATAAAACTTATTGGCATTCAAAATTCTAAGTTCAAGATAAATCAAGTCATGATAAAGGAAAATATTTGTCGAATTAAAAACAATTAGATAAAAAAACTTTGAAAAAATTTAGGAAATATTTACAAATTACATTATAAATAAATATTTTTATGTATAAAATATTTTAAAAATCTATATATACAAGTTCTGATTTTCTTTGGTACACAAGGTTTGTCTTTTTTTTTAGGATTTAAAACCAAACCAAACCAATTATTTTTTCTGTGAATATCCTTAAACTATTTTTTACCTTAAGTTTTGATTCGTGTATTTATGATAAACCCCACAAGTAAACTTTTTTTCCCCTTTTTGCTGTAATATTCCTTATCCTTTCGAATTATTGTGTATTTCCATGAATTATTGTGTAGATTTCGATTTCTTGAAGTTCAAAGAGTATATACTTTATAAACAGATCGAGAGAATGTGTAATCTACTCGTAGTTATGGTGAAAGTTGATCTATAAACTGTTCATCCTACCAATTTGCTCTAGAGACAAAGGCGAAGGCCTCATAAATGAACTGATCATACTAATGTAACCCCAAACATGCCCATTTCACTTTGCCAATTTCGAGTAGGGTCCTTCGCGAAAAAAAGAGAAATAGAAAAGGGAATTTATTCAAGTCCATGTGTATGCTCCAAAACATATACTCCATCCAATATACATTAGTTGATGCATCAAAAAAATAAAGAATTCGGTACATATGTATTCATTATTATTCACAAATATGAGAAGAATCAATAGAATCTTGATAAATAACAAAGACAGTGCCACAATTTCCTTTTTCCAAAAACTTAGAACCTTGAACGCTTGCATTCTTGAGAATATCCTTGAGGAAACCTCTTAGAATCAGCACAATAATTGTAAACCATGTGTCTACTCTGCACCCATCGTAGCCTATTCCTGCCCTTAGCATCAAGTTCATGTGTTTGCCATGGCCTAGCATCGTTTGCTGAATTACTGGACTTACATGAATTGGAACCAGATAACATTGCACATCCATCAATTTTGAAGTTTCTGTAATAAGCAGTGAAAGGTGCATGTGTCCAATCAGTCTTCACTCTGCCTCCTTGTGTAGCCCACTCATCAGCATTCCATAAGCTGCAGTACACTTTCATGGGTTGGGCCTTGGGGAATGGAATTCCAAGGCTTTCATGGTTGTTGAATACTCTGATTGGGCTGTTATCCACCAAGAAGCTGAAGATAGAAATTCAGAAATACATCATCAGTACAAAAGAAGAATGATACAACATGATTAACACGAAAAGATTAGTCCCTCCGTTTCAATTTATATGGCATGATTTGACTAGCCACAAACTTTAAAAAATAGAAGAAGAGATTTATGAAATTTTTGGTCTTAAATGTGTTTGTAATATTCGTGTATCAATAAGACTTATGAAACTTCTGATCTGACTATGAAAACTTGTTATTTAAAAAGATGTCATTCTTGATGTGACGAGCTAATAAGAAAATAATGTTATAATGGAGGGAGTACTGATTTGGAAACTTCTACAGTGAGATTATAGAAAACTTACATGATTTTCTGAGCGTTCCATACAATAGAGTAAGTGTGAAATGCGGCAGTTGGGTCGAACCACAAATGGAATTGTTGTTCTTTGTTGCCTTTGCCTTGTGAATAAACATTGGTATGAACTGTGTAAGGTTGGCCAGAAACATTGCCTAAGAACTCGAAATCAATCTCATCATGTCCTTCCCCTTGTGATGATAGCTACACAAAATTAACAAGCACACATTTTAGTTAGTTAAATTCCTACAATTTCAAAAGATTTTGGAACTAAAAGGCTGCAGAAATTGAGAATAAGAGGAAAATTGGACTTACAAAAAAGGTGGTGACGGTGCCAGCAGAGTTTCCAGGGACAAGCTTGAGTTGCATGTCAAATCTTCCAAAGAGATATTCATTCTTGGATTGAAAACCCGACCCCGAAAATTTGTCAAGTGACAGAGAGAGACCTCTGCCTCCTTCTGTTATTTTACCACGTCCTTCGCCCCAAGTGATATCTGCAAGGTTATAAAAATTGGCTGAAGCAGCTGCCCATAGACTTGCCATAATTATTGGAAATATTAACATTTTGAAAGAGAAGAGAGGCGACATTTTTTTCTCAAAAGTTTTTTGCAAGTAGAGAGAAGGGAGAATGTTTGATTGGTGTTGTGATGAAATTGTTCAAGAATGCTATGTATTTATATTAAGCCAATGTGGCTATGTTCATGAATTGAGGAGGAAGGATCATTTAGTGAGCTGGAAATTAAAACTTTGTCTATTCGAAACATTAGTGGAGTATAATAGTTATTGGAAGGGCTCCACTTATGGTATACGCGTTTGATTTTTTATATTTAGATATTGTTGAATGAGCAAAATATTGGATTCCTTGCTGACACTTTTGCCATGCTTCAATTATGATGAACCTTTGGGTACAGCTATTTAACAGAATGGATGTTCACAACTATACTAAGTATTAGGCCATGTGAATATGTGATTGCCCTTATTTTGTCAATCAAGCTATTTGGACCTTGTTCTATTTTCCTCTTTTTAAGCGAGTAGAATACATGTTAATGTGTTATGCATAACGTTCGTATCGTTATAAAATTACTAAAATTTGTGAATTAAATTTTCTCCCTTAGTTCCTTACTTGTAGTCGTAGTATTTCTCCTATAGTTCCTTATCCGTCGATTTATGTTACTATCTATTGTCTCTTGTTCTTCACTTAGCATATTATTGTATTATAGTTTTCCTTCCTTTTTTAGACCGCTTATCATGCTCTATATAGTATTTTGTGTTATGGCTTCTTCATTTTTCATTATTTCCTTTGCTGGACTGCTTTGAATTGCTTTTCTTGAACCGAGGGTCTATCGGAAACAACTTCTCTACATCCCAAGGCAGGGGTAAGGTCTGCGTACACTCTACCCTCCCCAGACCCCACTTTATGAGATTATATTGGGTATTATGTTGTTGTTGTTGTTGTGAATTAAATCAAATTTGGAAAGATGTCTAAATCAAACTGGGGATTAATTGTTGGGTACGTAACGTCAAAATCCTGCCTATAACGAAGTTCAGGTGATGAGCCGACATGATCCAAGTTGGAGTCATGATCGAACATGATATATATTTGTTTGATTCGATGGAGTTGATGAAGAAATAAAGTTTTTCCTTGCTGTTAGTTATAGTTTTCTGCATGACTATAAACTCGATCGTTACAAAGACTTCTACCCGCTGACCAGCTTTGGACAAAGTTGATAGTTATCGTGCTTGCTCGGTTGAAGGGGTGGCAAATGGGTGGATTTGGTTGGATTTGATTTGGTTGAAAATGGTTTGAACACAAATGGGTTGGGTTTCAAACCGCCCATATTTTATGTGGGTAAATATGGGTTGGGCGATAAATGGTAGGTTGGTTATGGGTTAACCCATATTATACAAGTGTAATATTATTTCAAGTGTATGTTTATAATTTTTTTTTCTTTTGTCAAGTTAAATTAATTTTTTCATATAAATTTCGGGGGTGAGGGGTGGGGGTCGTGGAGGGGGTAGGGTGGGGGTAAGAATTTTTTTTTTCATTTTTTATAATTTTTTTATAAAAGTAAAATATATGAAATTGATTTTTTTTTGGGGCGGGGGAGGGGGTGGAGGTCGGGGATGGGGTGGGGGACCATAAATTCTTTTCCATTATTTATAAATTTTTTATAGAAGTAATATATAGGAAAATTGAAATTTGGGGGGGGGGGGAGGGTGGGGGGGGGTAAGAATTTTTTTTTTCCATTTTTTATAAAAAATTTATAAAAGTAAAATATTTGAAATTGATTTTTTTTTTTTTTGGGGGCGGGGGGTAAGAATTTTTTTTCCATTTTTTATAAAATTTTATAAAGGTAAAATATATGAAATTGAATTTAGGGGGCGGGGGTATGGTGGGGGTGGGGGTAGGGATCGGAGTGGGAGGTAAGTAAAAAAATTCTCCTTTTTTTATAAGATTTTTATAAAAGAAAAATAAAGTATATGAAATAAAAAAAAGTGTTTGGCGGTGGGGGGCATGGCGGCGTGGGTGGTGGGGTAAGGGTTGGGGTGGGGTGGGAGGTAAGAAAAAAGTTTCTCCTTTTTTATAAGCTTTTTATAAAAGAAAAATAAAATATATGAAATAAAAAAATGTGTGGGGTGGGGGGGGATGGCGGGGTGGGTGATGGGGTAAGGGTTGGGGTGGGAAGTAAGAAAGAAATTTCATTTTCAAATGATAAGAAAGAAATTTCTCATTTTCAAAATGAGTTGTTATTGGGTCTAATGTGTTCTTATATGGATACCCATATTTTTATGGGTTAAAGAGAGACTTGAAGCTCATATTTACCCACCTGAAATATGAATGACCCAACTCACTAACATGTGGGTAAAATGGGCTAATTTTCTAAATATGGGCTCAAATTGCCACCTCTACTCAGTTGTATCCCACAGTTCCACGAGTGAAAGAAGGGGAGCACGTATGGGTGATATGAAGGCCATGAGCGTGGCATGAGTCTTTCTCACGAAGATGCGAGCACCGTCCTTAAATCGTAGTTACTCTTTAAAATCTTAACGAGTGGCTAAACCGGACACTTCATTCATCACCAAAATGGAAAGAAACGTCAAAAGAAAAAAAATCTTTTTTTCCTCCTTTTTTCTTCATTTGCTGCATGCACTAGTGTTCGTGATCATCCCTTCGAATAAACTATTACTCCTTATCTTTCCAGCTAATAGTCCATTGCCTTTGGCCTGTCTCGGATCCTTCCTTTATTTCTCTTTACATGGTCAACTCATGGTGAAATCACTAACATCTCACAACTATCAATACATCATCTATCATATATGCGGTATATTTCAGAAATGTTTACATACTTATAGATTTTTTTACACCAAAGTTATATAATTTTGTTTTGTCACTTAAAAATCACAATACTATAACCTTGGTTACCAAATAATCATAATAGCTGGAAAATGTAATCATTGGTGGATCTTTTTAAAAGATTTATTTTTTTCACTTTTTTTTTAAACAATGTAAGTATGTAACCATTGAAATTTTTTTGGAGATTCACTGATAAGCTCTTGGCTAGATTATCCTTTTTCCCTTCACTTCTTTTATATACTTTATCGGGGTAGATTTTAGAATAAAGATTTGTTTTGTTTTCACCATTATTAGTATATATATATATAAGTTAAATACAAAGCCAAAAATTGACAATAACATCCAAATTCTTCTTTTTCCAAGAGCACTAGATAATTCTAAGTCATAAAATGAATCACACGGAATATTATTAGCATTATTATTTTTATTCAATTTAATTCATTTTCAAAAGCAGTAGCGTCGGGCGTTCGAACTCAAATGATTTGAGGTTAATATAAGTAAGCTAGAGATAGAAAGAATTTTAGATATTACTAAGAAGAAAATCAGAAAGAAATATGTAGATTAAGTTCTATTCTTATAAGGTCCTTAAAACTAAATTGATTCCATTACCTAGTCCATTGGCTGGTCTAAGCACTAAAAGTATATGATGTCATAATCATTTCAATTTAAGTTTTGAGGTCTCAAATTCAAATACCTCAAACGAGAATGTTTTACGTGAATTATTGTGTAGGCTTGGATTTCTAGAAGTTCAAAAGAGTATAAATCATAGTAGTACTATATAAAGTTATAAAATGATCGAAAGAAGAATGTGTAATCTATATGGTCTCTTCTCAATGATCATGTAAAAAGTTTGGGATGCCAAACTCAATATGTACTTCTTTTGCTTATCAATGATCAATGGAGGCGGTTAAATTATATATATGGTGAACACTGATACTCATTGTTTGCGTCAATAAGTCAAACTTCATAATATTTCATGCTGGCCAGCAAATTTAAAAAGAAAGTGGAAAAAAACACCAAAATGCTTAAATGGATTCACATATAATTTTCTTGATGGGAAAAATTAATTAGAGTTAGAATAATAAGTCAATTATTTGTTTATGTAATCATAATGTTTGGTCAATTATTTTGGGCACATGACACGAATTAAGGAAATTTCCTCCATCTTGGAGACAATGAACCCAGAGAACATGTAGCAATCAAGAATGAAAAGACTTGCTAACCGATTGTCACAATTTTAAATATTTGGTTAGTTACGCACTACTAAATAATTATGCTCCAAAACTCTCTCTCATATTAAGAACCGTCATGAATTATTTACTTCCAAAATATAATGTTTTGGTATATATAGGAACTGTTTGGTCATCGCATGGCAGCATTTTTCTGGATGCTTCCATATGTTCTGCTTAATCAAGTTGATAATTTATTTAACTGAAATAATTGCATCGCCAAGTTCTCCATTTATCCTTCAATCCTTTTTTGTCCAATCATGTGTAAAGATAAATTGCAAGAGACTTCTTAATTCCACCAATTTTGGTTTTGGTACAAAAACGTGCCCTTCGTGGAACATATATAGGTGCTTTTGTTTTAGCTAAAACACAATGGAGAAATTAAAGCTCACGTATTCACATGCCATTTCATATCCTAATAGTATTATCCTAATGGTTATGGCTGGCTACTATAATTTATTTGATATTTTTCTCCTTAATTAGAAATTTCGAGTTTGAGTTTTGAGAATAGAGAAATTCCTAAGAAAAGCATTTCTCTCTTAAATGAGCTTTACGCGACACGAATCTAAATTAGTACAACAGTAAATTTCAATTACCAAATGATTAAACAAACAAATGACTAATATAATTCGTAACACAAAATTGCTATGTTCAGATAAGGTAAGGTAAATTAGATCGTAACCCTATAATCGGTCATCCAAAACAGAAACTACGCGCAAACAATTATTCTTGTCCGCAATGATTATGAATAAATTAAGATTTATTAATTTCCAGCTCAATAATTATTGTTGCCCAATTGCCCATCTTTCTCCCATTCAGAACCTCACTTCCTAACATGTTCACAAAGGAATAATAATTCCCTCTATAATCCACCTATAAAAGAACTCCTAAACCAATCTAGATAATCATCATTCTTACTCTTATTTCTCTTCAACAAATATTTCAGCTTTGAAAAAATGGCTAATTCTCATTTGCTTCTGATTTCCATTCTAATTTTGGGCAGTCTAGTGGCTGCCTTAGCTGGTAATTTTAATGACCTTACAGAGATTACTTGGGGTGAAGGACGTGGTAAAGTATTAGAGGGAGGCAAAGGTCTCTCTCTATCACTTGACAATTTTTCCGGGTCGGGTTTTCAATCCAAGAATGAATATCTCTTTGGAAGGTTTGACATGCAACTCAAACTTGTCCCTGGAAACTCTGCTGGCACTGTCACAACTTTCTTTGTAAGTTCAATTTTCCTCTTATATTCAACTAATAATCCCATTTTATTCTCCTTTTTGTAGAAACTAATTAACTAATTAAAATTTGTGTAGTTATCATCACAAGGAGAAGGACATGATGAGATTGATTTCGAGTTCTTGGGTAATGTGACTGGCGAGCCTTACACAGTCCATACAAATGTTTATTCTCAAGGAAAAGGAAACAAAGAACAACAGTTTCACCTTTGGTTCGACCCAACTGCAGCATTTCACACGTACACCATTGTGTGGAACGCTCACCGCATAGTGTAAGTTATATTTATACAAATTTAAGTTCCATGTTGTAATTAATTTTTTTTCAATTAAGTCACCTATTAGGTAATTACAGGTAAATTTATTGATAATTTGATAGCATGATAAGTAACCTACTATTACAAAATACAAACAATGTCAGTGTGTATTATAACTTAAATTCTAGTATTTATAATCATGTCATACATCTAGCCATATACATTCTTATGAATTTAAGTTATATACTATATTGATGATGTCAATACCTGTAACGCTATTAGTGTAGTTAAACCAATATTAGCAGGCTATTTTTTTTTATCAGGTTACTAATTACTCTTATTTATCATAAAAATTTATGTGTAATTATTATTTATATATTTGTTACCCTTGCATAGAATTTAAAATTGGATTTTTTTTTATTTTTGATCCGTCGGACGAAACTAATTATGGGTGTTCGCCAAAAAATATATATATATATTGTATATCGTGTGTATATTTTGTGTATACACTATGTATATTTATACTTAGTATACAAAACCTATATATTTGTTGGCTTTTATTCTCTTGAGCTGTCCAAAAATGTAACCATCTAAAATATATTTTTATTACTACAACATTTGACTTTGCTGATTTTCATTATGATGGATCAGGTTCTTGGTGGATAACATCCCACTTAGAGTCTACAACAACCATGAAAACATTGGTATTCCATTCCCCAAGAGCCAACCCATGAAAGTGTACTGCAGTTTGTGGAATGCAGATGAATGGGCTACACAAGGAGGCAGAGTCAAGACTGATTGGTCACACGCACCATTCACTGCTTATTACAGGAATATCAACATTGATGGATGTGCAGTTGTATCTGGTTCCTCTTCATCATGTAAGTCCACTGATGCCGCAGGAAATGCTAAGGCATGGCAAACACATGAACTTGATGCTAAGGGTAGGAACAGGGTTCGATGGGTCCAAAGTAAACACATGGTTTATAATTATTGTGCTGATTCTAAGAGGTTTCCTCAAGGACATTCTCAAGAGTGCAAGCGCTCAAGGTTTTAAGAAATCGGACTTAATTAATTTATTTATTCTCAAGGTTCGAAGCTCGATGGATTCATTGTTTTTTGTTTTGGTTAGGTGAAATTCTTTATTGTTTTTTGGTTGTACCAATAAAAGTTGGTTTATTTATTTTGTTTCATTAAATGGTATGTACTATTCATGTTTATATGTCTGTATTGGGAGAATATGCATGTACGTACTGTCAATCCCTCAATTTAAATAAAAGAAATTGTTACCATAAATGTGTTCTAAGGGGAGTAAAAATTTCGGACAACAAAACTTTTGAAGTTTTTTTTTTTTTTTTTTTTTTTTTTTTTTTTTTTTTGCCGAGTGCTTTTGAAGTATTACTCGAATTGAAATTATGACTCTTATTAACGCAAAGCAATATTTGCATATCAATCTCTCTAATCACTAAATGAAGAAAAAGCTCTCATTCATAGAAGCTTGTAACGAAAATTCAAACGAAAACATAAAGTTGAGCTGACATGCTTGATCTTATCGGGATGATATTCCAGTTTTTTTTTTTTTTTTTTTTTTTCTCCTCAATTATATAACCACAACTAAATTAGTAATCTCTCCTTTACTTCAAATCAAAATAGAACAAGATCAAGCGAATTAATTTGACTACTTAAGTTTTGCTACATATATTGCTGCAGGGACATTTGAAGTTGTAATTTACGAAAGGCTAAATAAACTTAACAAGAGTGCTCACTTATCATAGAAGCCGCTACTTTTTTTCTTTATATATATATATATAACCATATGATGTATGAAATCAGCTGGTCTTAATAATGAATTTGCATCGCATAGGGTTCAAAGAGAGTAGTTCGTGAGTTTCTCCACTCTTAGGGTCTCGGGTTAATTCTTAGACTCGAACTTGAGACTTCTTGGTTAAATATTGTGAAAGAGTTATATTCATCCCACAACAATCTTTGATGGTAATATCTTAAGAAAAAGTGATATTATGCCTAGATAAAGACTATTGCAACGGGAGAATTATGGATTTCACCGAAAATAATTGCCCGTTGATCTACCGATTTATACATCCCTTTTATTTTAACTTGAAACACCTTAAAGTTTATATTATTGATGTATTAATAATAACATTCTTTACAATTTTCATAATTTTTAGAATATAAATTCATGAATCATGGTTACTGTAGAGGCAAAATTGTGTCCTAAGATCAGTTACGCGACGAGGCCTATAGTAATATGCACGGAAAGTAAAGACGAACAATATTGAAATGACAGATAATGCTAAGAAAGAGACAAAAGGGTAGAAAAATCTACTAATTGATATCCTTCAAGTGTCCGACATATGATATAGTGTCAGGAGGTAGATGCTACTACTGAACACTACTAATTGTTTTAATTAAGGGCAAACATGGGGTATAATTTATCTCCTTCAATGGAAGCTTGAAAGAGGTACAGTGCTTTTTTAAGTATATGGATACAATCTGGAGGGAAAGTTAACTCCGAAAACTAAGTGTGTTGTAGATTTGGATAATGTTGAATGTTCTTGAAGCTTCTTCTTCGTCTCCCATTTATAATTGTTTGTGTGTTTGGGTCTAAGACTGACTTGTAGGTTTTCGATTAGTCTGCCGAGCTTATTCGACCTTTGAGACCGATAACCCCCCCCCCCCCCCCAAACCCCCCCGATTTCTATGGAGGCTGTTGAGGGAGTTTGTTAGACTTGCTTCTATCCCCTGAGACTCGGTCAAAGGGGTTGGAGAGGACTGTGGTGTGGCTTGCAAGGCAGAGGTCTGGCTCGTGCGAGGCTGGGATTCGGGGCTCGGTCCGTGTGTTCTAGGCATGCTTTGGACGTGTGCAAATTTTTTTACACTTACTGTAAATCTTAACTTAAATGTGATATTTCTGTACCAAATGAACTCGGATAAAAGAACTATACATTCATAAGTTCATGGCAGGCAATGGTACCGACAAACGTAAAATCCATGAGTTGTCTAATAATTTATAGTAGTACATTTTTATTACTAGTAAATTTTTACTGACGCCGAAAGCGGAAAAATAAAAGAAAGCAAAGTCCCATATCACCGACATTGTGGTCAATTCTGAAACGATAATGATTTTCATTAGAACAAAAAAAAAACTTTATTTCCTCAGTAGGCTTGGTAGTCTAGAATGTTTGAACACTTCAGATAAGATAAGAACACGAATATCACGATCAAACAAAAGAAGAAGAAAAAACAGAAACATTAGCGCGCTAGGTAGAATAAAAAGTTAATGTCAATCTTTCCCATTTGGGCAATTGCTAAAAAAGTGTCACTGTCACCCAACCCCCACGGATCTAATGTATGTCCCCACACCCCATACATCCGAAACCACAGCCTCTCCAATCTCCATACATACAAACGCGTCACATTTCAAAACATCATTTTCAGTCCTTTCAATTCACAGCTAATTAGTACCTTTATTCAATTCTCTTTCTTGGATCCTTCCTCCTGGTTACATAAACTCTACTATATATATATTCATCCTCCTTTATCTTCCCATATCAAACACATTCACAAACAACTCTAATTTATCCCTTCAAGGCACAAGTACATATCCTTTAATTGTTTCCTTAAGATTTTCTATAATGTTGCTGCAGCTCTCTATTCTTGCAATTTTCGTGCTATGTCCTGTTTGGGCTGATAATTTCTACCAAGACGCGACGGTCACGTTCGGTGACCAGCGGGCTCAGATAAAAGAAGGTGGCCGCCTTCTCGACTTGTCCCTCGACAAAATTTCAGGCTCTGGCTTTCAGACCAAGAATGAATATTTATTCGGAAGGTTCGACATGCAACTCAAACTAGTGCCTGGAAATTCTGCTGGCACTGTCACCACCTTCTACGTAAGTTCTTAGGACGTAGTCCTGAAGCAGATTCAAAATTTTGAGTATGCGTTCTGAATTCTAAAAGAAAAACAACTTATTGGATTCTAAAATATCAGACGCATTAACTGAATTTCTTAACACAACTATAGGATTTCTGCTAATTTTGTTAGGTTCTACCAAACTTGTAATCAATACTCTAGCTCCACCCCTGGTTCTAACAAGTACTTTTTAACTATAAAGAACATATATACTTGATTGAAGTTATTAACTTTATTAGCATTGTGTAATTTGCAGTTGTCATCTCAAGGGAGCGAGGCATGACGAAATTGATTTTGAGTTTACGGGAAATTCATCAGGCGAACACACGATTCACACCAACGTTTACTCACGGGGAAAAGGCAACAAAGAACAACAATTTCGCCTTTGGTTCGATCCCACCTCATCGTTCCACACCTACTCTATTGTTTGGAACTCTCAACGCATCATGTACAGTTACTAACTAAACTTCACCTTTTAGTATACTCTAAACAATTACTAGTACAGTATTATTTTGTGTTAGCGTCTGACATTTTGGGGATTTGTCTAATTGTCCAGATTTTTGGTGGATAACATACCAATAAGAGTGTTCAACAACCACGAAGCACTTGGTGTTGCATTCCCAAAGAATCAAGCAATGAGAGTTTACGCGAGCCTATGGAATGCTGATGACTGGGCAACACAAGGCGGACAGGTGAAAACAGATTGGTCCATGGCTCCGTTTACAGCCTCTTACAGGAATTTCAAGACAAATGCTTGTGTCTGGTCAGCTGCATCATCTACTTCGTCTTGTGGAGGCTCTAAGGCTGACTCAGTGAATAATGATCAGACATGGCAAACTCAAGAACTGAACGCTAATGGCAGAAATAGGCTTCGATGGGTTCAGCAGAAATACATGATTTATAATTACTGTGCAGATGCTCAAAGGTTCTCTCAAGGCTTTCCTCCTGAATGCAAACGTTCGAGGTTCTAAGGATTAAGTCGGTCAATGTTGTCTATAGAATTCTTGTTTTTCTTTAATTTTGTTCTGGAATGTCAGGAGAAAAAAGAACGTAGTGTAATTATCTGTATAAGCAACTTAAATTCTTTATTCTTTTTGTAATCATGAAATAGATATTGTAACAATGAATCATTTTTCAGCCAAGCCTACGATCCTAAAATATAATGCATTACATGATGCGTTTAATCTGTACTTCTATCATCAGTTAGAATACACCAACAGAGTAAAAAGTTCATCATACTTGCAGTTTATTTGATTCAAATCTTAGAATATTTAGTGGTAGAATCGAAGAAATGAAACAATTACTCAGCTTCTTTCACAAACATATGCTATGACAGAAGGGCAACTCAGCATCTCACAGTTGTAATCCACACGTGGGGGCGTCTGCAAGATTGACTAGGCTCTTGCATTAGCCTTCTGAGAAAGTATCAAAGTTTTAAGTATCCTACCTTAGTTCACTCTATGCTACAACATTACACATTACGATTACCCTCATCAAAAGCTTCAGTTATCATACAATACATCCAATCTGCAGAGTCTATCTTTAAGGTATACTGGTAGAATGGCGGAGGTAGTCCAATTCGATTGGTACTATAGTTGTAGGAATAAGACAATGAAATTTGAGTAGGCGCGCGTGTTTTCCCTAGAAAGATGTTGAGTATTTCTCTTTCATGGAGTATGAGAATACTTTTAAACTCTTGTAAAGTAATGGCCTGTTATGGGGTAGCATCTGAATGAAATTCCTACAGAGATGTTGATACTTGATACCACTTGGGGCAATGAAAGGGATAGAACAGTTAAACACGGGATGGAGGTCAACTTCTCCATGCGAGGGGAACATCTATTTGGAAGGTTCGATATGCAACTCGAGCTTGTATCAGGCAACACTGCTGGCACCATCACCTTTAATCGGCCCTACGCGACTTGCATCTGGATAAAATTTCTTCTATTTCAGTATTATTAATACCATCCAGTACAATTATCATAATTTTGAAAATAAAAATTCAAGAATCGTGATTATCAAATCTAAATTTAAACGTGATATTTCCATAAATTTAAACGTGATATTTCCATACCAAATTAACTCGGATAAAAAATTTGCCCCATTATTAATATAGTAAAGTCAAATTAACATCATAAGTTCATGCCATGTAATGGTATTACAAAGAAAAAAGAAAATACATTAATTATCTGAGCTAAACTTTCCTTGCTAAAGAATTTATACTTTACTTCTAACAAGAAAAACAGAGAGGTCAAATCCTAGTAGTTCCCCCGGTGTTTGTAAATGAAGTACTTTGGGCAGACATCTTAGGAACTACTTATGAACGTTTAATTATTTTTTGTAATCAAACTCTAAATGGATGATCTCCCCTGAACATGGAATGGGCATACATGCCCCTGCAACTATGCATTTTTTATAAATATATATGTGATGTATCCAATTAACCACAAAAAAAAAAAAAAAAAAAAAAAAGAGAGGGGAAAAAACAGAATTACGTTCACGAGGGTGTAAATAAGGGGGTGGTTCCCCTCCATCCATGGCTGTAGTCCAACTATTAAACTTTTTATGCTTGTAGTATTAAACAACTTTATTGTTGTGGTCAATTCTAAAAACGATAAAATTGTTTGTCATTAGCACAAAACATTTCTTCTAGCCTCTTTACGAAAACTATCCCTAAAGTTTATTATCATTCACAATAATCTGAAGTTAATTCAAAAAGCCCAACCGCTAGTGATATGGATTTACAAAAGGAAGTAAAAGGAGATTCCTTAGGAATGATTAGAGCCAACAACTTTAAACTAGATCTTTTAGCCTTAGACAAAGAAATGAAAAGTCCAAGCAACAAAAAGAAATCAGATTGGTACATAGATACTTATAGCTTTGAAGCTAGAATAGATTTTAAAGCTAATTGGATTAGTGACATAACTAGGTGTAAGAGTAATATAAAATTCTTCAAATGGTTTGAATTAACAAGGCAAATTCCAAGCCAAAAGGAATCTTTGTCCATGTTAGTCAACAAATGGCACACAAAGGCCAAAGGGATAGTCGAATCAACTATTCCACCATTAGAAGACATCTTTATTCCAGTAGGAAAAGAAATAATTACTGCAACCCCTTTTAAAAGGGAAGGAACCAATATTGATAGTGATGCTAGAACTAAGGACATTAACAAATTGATTCAGCAAAGTAATTATACAAACCAGTTATTACATGTAGTATCAAATCAATTAGTAAGAGATACCAATAAACAATTAGCTCCTTCAAAAACTACAACTAGTACTAATTTGGAGAAACATCCAATTTTTAAACTCCCAGAATTCTGTAAAGAAAAATTCCCACAATTACCTGAAGAAGATTAATCTTGAAGAAGATTTTCTGGATAAGATTAATAAACAGTTAAAAATGTCTGAAGCAAAGACTTTGAAGAAAACTGGTACAAGTGAAGTTAAAACTTTAAGTACTAATGACAAAGAAATTCATAAGTTAACCATTAACCCAAGATATTCTACGAAAAAGAAGTATTACAAAAGACCTTCCTTCCCAGATGTCCAATTTGAGGAAGATCAGTTTCGCACTAGTACATCACATAGTGGAAACGATATATCTGAATGAAACCTAGATGGATTAGCAGAAAGCCAAATCTATAAAACATTACACGAAATGGGTATGGCTATTATGTACTTACAAAATTAAGCATCTTTGGAGATAGATATTTGCTTCTTTAATTATTTCTGGTTTCACAGGAATGTTAAAAAATTGGTGGGATAATTATCTCTCTGAAGATAATAGAGCCCAAATTTTAGGAGCCATAACCATAGGTTCTGAATTAAAAATGGAAGGAAATAACCAAGTAGTCGTTGAGAAAGCAATGGAAGATGCTTCAGCAACACTAATTTACAGTATTGCTAAACACTTCATTGGAGAACCAAAACTTTTCCAAGATAGAAGTTTAGAATTATTAAACAATCTTAAATGCCCCAAATTAGATGATTTTAGGTGGTATAAAGATATGTTCTTAGAGAAAGTTATGATAAGAGAAGACCGTGGTAATGATTTCTGGAAAGAAAGATTTATTAGCGGTCTACCTTCATTATTCGCCGAAAAGGTTAGAACCAAAATCAAGGATAGGTTCAATGGAAGAATCCCATATGAAAATCTTACCTATGGAGATATAATTAGTTATAGTAATGTAACGGGATTAGATCTATGCACAGATTTAAAAATAAAACATTTCTTGAAAAAAGATCAACAACGATCTCGAAAGGATTTAGGAAGCTTTTGTCAAGACTTTGATTTTGAGAAAATCTCTGCTCCGTCAAAAAATCGAGTAAAATAGCAAAAAGAAATCTACTACTTCAAAACCTCATTATAGGAAAAAGAAGAATGTAGATAATTCTTATAAAAGAAAAGGTTTAAAAGATCCCCAAAAAAGATTTTCGGAGATACATGCTGGACATGTGGCAAAACAGGCCACAGATCTAATGAGTGTCGAGTCAATAATAGAAAGAAGAAGAAGATAAATCTTCTCGAAGTTGATGATAAAATAAAAAATGAACTCTACACTATTTTAGAAGATAATGACAACACTTCATCTTCTTCCAGTGAAATTAGTGACATCGAAATTGAATCAGACTACAGTTCCAACACTTCTGAATCTGAAGATTGTAACTGTACAGGAGCTATATGCACCTGCAGCCAGAATTCAATCAACGTTGTTACTAAGGAATCAAAAGAATTTCTTCTTGACCCTATCACTCATATCACTGATTAAGAGGCCAGAAAGAAATATCTAATTGAGTTAAAAAATATTATCATTAATCAATCCAAGGAAAACCTTCGATTGAACCCTTTAATATGAAAAATGTTATGAATAGGTTTTCTTCCAAGGATGAGAAACCTACTATCCAAGATTTACAATATGAATTAATCTCGGTAAAAAAGGAGATTAAAAATGTTAAATCAAGGCTTAATAAAGTCGAAATGGACTATCTAACTGATCAGGTATTATCTCAGACAAGAAAAGAAACTCTTGCAGAAGATAGTGAAGATAATCATTCCAACAATAATGATTGTAGATCATCAAGAAAATGATGAAATTATAGAAACATCTAATAATAACAATACAGAGCGAAGCGTAGCAATAGTCAAATCACAAAGGCGGCATGTTCCTATTACTTTGAAAGTAGGAAACATAACGCTTAATAAGTTGGCTTTAATAGATTCGGAGCGAGATAAAAAAGCGCATCATTAAAGGATTAATACCTACTAAATATTTGGAAAAAAGTACTTCTAAGTTATACTCCGCCACTGGAGAAAAACTGAAAATAGATTACAAATTATCTAAAGCCCACATTTGTAATGATGGAATTTGTTTTATCAATAATTTTGTGGTTACCCGAGATATAAATGAACAAGTTATTTTGGGAACCCCATTTAAAACTCAGATAAAACCTTATTATGCTGGATTAGATGCAATCTATACCACCGTATTAGGACAGGAAATTAGATTTCCTTATTTATGTACCATTTCTCAAGATGAAAGTGATTTTGTTAAATCAAAAACCATTTTCAAAATATGTTTATTGTCTAATCAGATTTCATACTTAAAAGATGAAATTAAGATTAAAAGGATTGAACAAACGTTAAAAACCCCGGTGATAGAAAGGAAAATAGCAAGTTTTCAAGAAAAACTTGAACATGAAGTTTGTTCAGAATTACCAAATGCTTTTTGGGAAAGAAAGCGACACATTGTTAAGTTACCATATATCGATGGATTCAATGAACAGGCCATCCCTACAAAGGCAAGGCCTATCCAAATGAACCACGAATTAATGGAAACCTGTAAAAATGAAATCAATGATCTTTTGCAAAAAAGATAATAAGACCTTCTAGATCCCCTTGGAGTTGCTCAGCATTTTATGTAAATAAAAATGCAGAAAAAGAAAGAGGATCTCCCAAGTTAGTTATTAACTATAAACCTTTAACCAAGGTATTACAATGGATTAGATACCCGATACCTAATAAACGAGATTTATTAAAAAGAACTTAAAAAGCAAATGTCTATAGTAATTTTGATATGAAATCAGGATTTTGGCAAATACAAGTTGCTGAAAAAGATAAATACAAAACTGCATTCAATGTCCCTTTTGGACAATATGAATGGAATGTTATGCTGTTGGGTTAAAAAACACACCTTTCGAATTCCGAGAATATTATGAATAATATTTTTAATCCTTATAGCAATATGTCTATAGTCTATATAGATGATGTATTAATATTCTCTGAGGACATTGATTCTCATTTCAAACACTTAAATACTTTCTTAAAGATTGTTAAACATCATGGTTTAGTAGTAAGTGCTAAAAATATTAAATTGTTTCAAATAACAATTAGATTTTTAGGACACGACTTATACTAAGGTACTTATAAACCCATTTGTAAAGCCATAGAGTTCTCTTCTAAATTTCCAGATGAAATTCCTGACAATACCCGGTTACAGAGGTTTTTAGGAAGTCTTAATTATGTTGCAGACTTTATCCCTAATATTAGAAAAATCTGTGAATCTCTTTACAAGCGACTTAGGAAAAGCCCAGTCCCATGGAGTCTAGAACAAACAGAAACAGTTAAGAAAATTAAGATTGTTGTCAAAAAACTTCCATGTCTAGGTATTCCAAACCCAGATGCTTTCATGATAGTAGAAACCGATGCTTCTAACGAAGGATACGGTGGAATCCTTAAACAAAGAATTTCTCCAGAGTCTATAGAACAACTAGTTCGTTTCACATCGGATACGGAATCTGCACAAAAGAATTATAGTATCGTTAAAAAAGAGATTTTATCTATAGTACTATGTATTACAAAATTCCAAGATGACTTGATAAATAAGAATTTTTTATTGAGAGTTGATTGCAAATCAGCAAAAGAGATCTTACAAAAAGATGTTAAAAATCTTGTTAAAAATCACTCTTTACCAGATTTTCTTACAAGGGAATTTTTACAGGGTAACCATGAGGCCAGGAGCCCCAACCTCCCCTTTCCAGAAAAAACCTGATAAAAAGCCCAATGATAACAGGTATACGACCTTAGCTGAATTCCCGAAGTTAACTAGGCCCATGAGGCCCACATTTCCAATCCAAAATCAAAAATTAACCATTCTCGGTTCTATTCCCCAAACAGAACCATCATCACCATTTCAAAGGATGCAACCTTCTACTAGCTCAACAACAGGTAAGGGAAAATCCAAACCAGTGATTGTTACGAAATGAAGACCCCAGAGTCTTTTGCTCAGGCAGTTGATCCCAACACTCCCTCAAAGAAGGAAGAAAAACAGGCAACTCCTGAAGAGTTCAAGATCATTAACAAAGCAATGCTCCCTGTGATAGCATTAGACAAACATTATGAAAACTGGAAGGTTGAGGATCTACTCAGACCTTGCTATACTAATTTTGATTACATTGAAACCAACAATCCTATTAAGACTAGGAGATATTGTGAACTCATCCTGACAGATACAGGATCAATAACGATTGAACATACGATGAATAACAAATACGGCCAAGATGGTATTTCATACTCCAAGGTCACCATAAACAAGGTTATCAGCCCTTTTGATTGGAAAGTTGATCACCTACATACTCCAATCGTATTGTCAAAACAATATAGGCCACAGACCTATAACTACTGTCATACCCTATTTTAGCCGGGGTCAAAATAGTGTATAACATCCCAGGTAATTTCGGGGTTAATTAAAGTATAGAAGTCGCCACCTAATTATTTACGGTGAATTAGGACACCTAAAGTTTATTAAAATGTTTATCTAAAGTTGATTTTAATTTTAAAGTCTACGAAACTAAAATTCTGGGTAAGGGTTCAACTAACCTAGAGGGAAGGTATTAGGCATCCTCTAAGTCCATTAATAATGGTTAATCCGGCCGGACTTAAGCGAATTAATTAGGCTAAGTGTAAAAAATGTGAATCTTTTACAAAAGATAGTATGTTGAAGATCTGTTTAAAACATAAGTGATAAGTAACATATTTTGTTGATGAAATAATATCAAATTGTAAATCATTTGAAAAGTCTTGCTTTTAAATTTAAAGGCTTAACTCTCAAAGGTGTTTGAAACAAAATAGGAAAGAGTTAAGCACATTATTTTTCAAAGGACTAGAGTTTAAAGTTTTTCAATAGACTAGATAGGGGTAGAATTTTGCGAAAGATAGACTTTGAACTAAAAGTTGCGTGGTAGAAATGTATTGCCCGCATCCAAAACCCAAATTATTTTCCAAGTATGTTGCCAAAGTTAAAAGCCTTAAACATATTTCTAGATGAGGACAGGGTAGCTATTATTGCCGCTTAATTTTAACATCTAAGTATTATCCTCGACATAGTGCATATCCTGTTAATATCGGGAAGTCAAAAATCTAAATAATTAGATAATCTAATTGTCAATCTTGTAGCAATTAAGTTTTTGGCACATAAACACATAAGTTAGCAAACAGATACACACAAAAAAAATAAAGCAACGGAAAGCATGTATGCTTAAGTGGGCTCGGCCCATTTAAGGCTGCAGTCTGTTTACTGTTGGGGCTTCGGCCCAACAACTTGAATATATTGCTGTGGATGGCTGATGAGGTTGACTCGAGAGAAATTTCGTTGGGCTTTGGCCCAACATCGAATGCGAAAGATGACGAGTCCCGAATTGGGACTCCATTTTCTCCGATGTGTACATGTAAAGAAAAGATAAAGGATTAGAAAGAAACCCGATTAAGGCAATTATGAAGGATAAAGAAGAAAGTTAAAGAACTAATGCCAAACAAATCCAGAACATTACACTTACTATAATATAAACAATATGAAGAAACAAACGAATTCCCATATCAAATACGACTAGCTAAAACAGATGTGAAATGCAAACTTATGGAATATGATCAAATGAGGAATGGGTAAAAATAGACAAGGAAAATGTATGCGAACAATTGAACCGCAAAAATAGACAAAGTAAATATATGCACTGTCACGTTTACCTATCTGTTATAAACTACCAGATCATGAATTTCCAACTACCACATACATGTGTTAACAATAAATGCGACTGTCAGCGAAAGCAAACTGTAAAAGATCAGAACATTCGGCTTAACCCATACTACTCCTAGAGATTTATTATGTCTAAAGCACAAAGGACCTAGAATCATACGTATAAATAGGCACTTCTTTTCAGTCACTACTCGATGCACAGCTTATATCAGTTAACTGAGTGAGGAACAATAACTTTGATAATTTCTTCTAACCGCAGCCTACTAACTTATTTTATGAGCCTTTTTATCTACGGAATCCAGGGGCTATGAATGCTCAGAATTTACAAGACTGTGTCTAACCAGTTAGGTGAAAAGAATTTAGAAGTGAAACATACTACAAAATTTAAAAGGAATGAACTCCAATAGTGTCTTTTTTTTGACACAGTATAACAGCAACCAGTTTGGCGAAGAAAGACCATTATGCACTTCAAGATTTTGTTCAAAGCAAGCCCATATGGCCATCAGTTTTGTTCAAGTATATACGGGGTATACATGATGTAATTGGTAAAACTTCATAGTTTATTTCAGTGGTTCAACTAAGCAAACCGAGATTATAGGACATGTAGCGAGGCATCACACAGCAGTTAAAAAAAAACATATATGTAGCATATAAAGGAGGCAAGCTCAACCTAGATATAGGCGTAAAAACATCCGACCGCGATCGGGCATTTTGAATGAAAAATAAATATCATGCTTTGAATTCCGAAAACGACATTGAAACCATGATACTAAAAACAGTCCGAGACAGCATATGTGTTATTGAGATTTCAAGTCACAGTCCATTTAACTAACAACCCATACTTTGAATATCGTGTCAAACTAAATCACTTATGAACAGATGGGAAGAACACTAAAAGTTATAAATGATTCATGCTTCTCAATTTGCATATCCAAACTGCGTAATGCTAAAATGCTTATAAAATCAAATCGACCAGACCATGTCGCACCTTAAACAAATAGCAAACAAAGCTAAAATTCAAGTGAAATTGTCAAGACAGTAGCAGAACTTTGGAGTTTATATAGGTAGAAAGCAACAGCAACCTAGTACATGATTTCTAAAAAATGAATTTAGTCCAAACAATGTAGATGTCAATGAATTTAGTCCAAACAATGTAGATGTCGACAAGAGTAATGCTCGATGTCTACTTTCACAATACACCAATATAACAGATGTCCAGATATCAATACGGGCACCACATATATGACATTAACACATTCCGAAGGCATGATTTTACACTAAAAACTCTAATTTCATTTCAAACAGACAAATAAAAAAAAGGTTAAGCTTAAGATGTACCGACCTTTTGTGGGTACAGTGAAGTGGGGCGTCGACGTCACGAATTTAACTCGAACTCGAACGAACCCGAACTCGACGAAGTCTTTCGAATCGAAATTCGATATAAAACAGAGCAGTACACTAAAGCTTGAAAAAGGGGGAAATCCGCTTGACTCGGACCAGATTAACAAGAAGCTCAAAATTCTGATAGAAAAATATACTCGCCCTCCTTAAATTTCGTGACTGAAAATATAAAGTGCCTAAAGGGTTTTCTTGCGGCTAAACCCCCCAATTTGTTCCTCCCCTTTCGGCTATGACTAAGGATGGTATTTATAGGTGAAAATTGACACTCTAGGGTTTCGTTAGGCGGGAATTTGAAAAAAATGGATTCAAAGTTGAGTCAAAGTGGACCGTTCAAAGCAGATGGTCACGGGTTTGAAATGCTTTTTTTTTTTGTTTTTCTCTGTCTAAGATCAGATTTCCAAACGTTGGCTTGGCCTCTTGTGTTGACCGTGTTTGAGAGTTGCATGCAAATAGGTAGACAGAGATCTGCGATAGTGAAAGAGGATTTGGGGGCTTTTCTGGAAATGAAGATGACACAAAAATGGGCCTGTCCAATTCTGCCATTGTTGAAAGGAGGTTTAGCTCTTTGCCTAAAAATGGAGGGGGAAGAGATGACGACAAGGAGAAAGGAGAGAGAGAGAGGGGACTGAAGAGAGGGAGGCAGCGTTCGTTTTGCTCCTTTAGGTTTAGGGGATGAAGGGTTGAAGGGAAATGGGTTGGGCCGGTCGGGTCGTTTTAGGCGGGTAGTGGGTATTGGACTGGTCCGAATTATTAAGGGTGTGGGCTGGTTGGGTAAGTGTAGATAATGGGCTGGTCTAATGACATTAAAAGAAACGTGGGCTGGGCCATTTATTTGGCTGAATTTCATGCCCTTTTCTCCCTCAAATTAACTCCTTTTGGACTTCTAATTTAATAACTAGTGACTAGTATAATATATATTATGTGAAGGAAATTAGTAATTAATATGTAAAAATAAAAAACTTGATAAAGTATAATTAATTTACCGAAAATAAAGTGACGACGATCCCTTTTGAAATTTGTGATAACATAATACTATATGATATTAATAGTAGTAGAAATAATAGTGAAAATAAAATATTTAGATTTAATTAATTTAAAGCCCAAGGAAGTAAATTTGAGTAAAGGAGGGACAAAATTGGGTGTCAACAGATGCCCCTCTTAGACCGGAGACGATGTAAGAGTTTTCGGGCGAAGAAGTTGACGAAGTAGCCGATTTTGTTCCGACCAATAAATGCGAACAAATGTCCAAATCAATAATCCCATGGTGGTTCTACAGTTTGTGGGTAAGATTTGGGGGTAATGAGCTAACAATGCCCAAAAGTTTCCAAATTCATTACGAAAGGTTCCAAAAAGAACAAGAGATTTATATCTTACCAGATCATATTAAGTTATCCCAGTATTATATAAGAAAAGGGTTTTCTTATATCATCAGCTGGTCTTTTGACACAACTGAAATAACCAGGATTAAGTATTTAGTCAAAACCATTAAAATCAAAGGATGGACACCGGAATCTAAGAATTTAAAAATCAAGAATCCAAAGCCATCCAGCAGCAGAACAGGATCAACCGAATCCAAGGCGGAATTAAAAAAGACGCTCCTAGAAGCTTTAAGTAATATTTATGATACAGACCCAGCAGATGTCCAAGAACTACTGGATACAACATCTTCATCAGCAGAAGATAATGGCGACATGATGGACGCACAAGGAATGGCCCAAGCATATCTCCATTACCAAGAATTAGGCTGAAGAAAATTTGCCCTTTCAGAAAAGAAAAGAGGTAAAAGCAAATGGCCGACAACTTTTCAAAAGAAGCCGTCCAACTTTTCAAAAAGCAATAGCAGAAGGCATCTTTACAAAAGTAGCCATCCAACTTTACAAAAAAAGAAGTGGCTGACAAACTTTTATAAAAGCAGCCGTCCAACTTTTCAAAAGCAAAAGCAGAAGGCATCTTTAAAGATAGCCGTCCACTTGTAATCATCCAAGTGATTGGTTGAACTTGTGATCGCGGTTGTGTTAAGGTGATTGCGTATGCTTCAAGGCAATTACGAAAACATAAGAAAAATTATCCAACCCATGATCTTGAATTGGCTGCAGTGATTCATGCACTAAAGACATAGAGACACTATTTATATGGTGTTTATGTGGATATTTACACAGATCATAAGAGTCTTCAGTGTATCTTCAACAGGAAGAGTTGAATTTTCGACAACGACGATGGTTGGAGTTGCTAAAGGATTATGATGTCGATATTCTGTATCATCCCGGAAAGGCAAATGTTGTGGCTGACGCTCTTAGCCGCAGATCTATGGAAAGTTTGTGTGATGTACAACCAGGGAAAAGAGAAATAGCTCGTGAGCTCCAACAGTTAGATAGCCTAGGAGTTCGAGTAGTGGACTCAGGTAGCAGGGGAACTACCATTCAATTCGGCCAGCCTCGTCGCTAGTAGTGGAAGTGAAAGAGCGACAAAACGAAGATCCCATGCTAATGCATTACAGAGATACGCTCCCTCAGAAGGAGAAGTCATCATTTGAGATTGCAGGAGACGGATTTCTCCGATGTCGAGGCTGATTATGTGTTCCTGATATAGCAGGTTTACGCCACTAAATATTGAGAGAAGCCCATTGTTCCCGTAATTCTGTCCACCCCGGAGAAACAAAAATGTATCATGATCTTAAGTCTATATATTGGTGGAATGGGATGAAGAATGATATAGCGGAATTCGTTGCTCAATGTCCCAACTGTCAACAAGTGAAAATCAAGCACCAGAAGCCGGGCGGATTGTTACAAGCTATAGAAATCCCAACTTGGAAGTAGGAAGTTATTAATATGGACTTCATTACAGGCTTACCCCGTTCTCGACGTAAGTATGATTCTATATGGGTGATTATGGATAGACTCACGAAGTCAGCTCATTTCTTACCAGTCAGAACTGCGTATGTGGCGGAAGAGTATGCAAAACTTTTTGTTAAAGAGATAGTGCGGCTCCATGGTGTTCCAATGTCTATTCTCTCAGATAGAGGAACTCAGTTTACAGCTAATTTCTGGAAGTCCTTCCAAGAGGGCTTGGGGACTCAAGTGAGCCTTAGCATGGCATTTCATCCGCAGACTGATGGACAAGTTGAACGTACCATCCAGACTCTTGAGGATATGTTACGGGCATGTATGTTAAATTTTGGAGGTAATTGGGATGATCACTTACCCCTCATTGAGTTTGCTTACAATAATAGTTATCATTCTAGCATCCAAATGACACCGTATGAGGCTTTATATGGGCGAAAGTGTAGATTCCCAATTGAGTAGTTTGAAGCAGGAGAGGCTAAATTGATAGGGCCAGACTTGGTCCAGCAAGCCATAGAGAAAGTTAAACTCATACAAGATCGATTATTAGTAGCCCAAAGTCGTCAAAAGTACTATGCAGATAATCGTCGAAGGGACTTAGAGTTCCAAGTTAAAGACTGGGTATTCTTGAAAGTGTCACCAATGAAGGGCGTTATGAGACTTGGCAAAAAGGGGAAGCTTAGTCCCAGTATATTGGGTCTTTGGGCGAGATTGTGCGCAAAATAGGCAAAGTGGCTGACGAATTAGATTTACCTCCTGATTTTGAGTCAGTTCACCCAGTTTTCCATGTCTCGATGCTTCGTAAATGTGTTGGAGATCCTGCAAGGATTGTTCCAGTAAATGATGTTCAAGTGACAGAAAAACTGATTTATGAAGAGGTACCCATTGCCATATTAGATAGGCAAGTACGGAGGCTTAGAAACAAAGAAGTGGTCTCAGTTAAGGTTTTGTGGAGAAACAATAACCGAGAAGAAATGACATGGGAAGCGGAAGAAATTATGAAATTCAAGTACCCACACTTATTTCAGCCCCCGGAAGAGGGCCAAGATGAGACATCAAGATCATAAGGTATGTATGTCTTCCTTTTTATGCATTTGGGTCGTGTGTGCTCAAATTCTATTGCTATTATGTTGTGGCCCTGTGAGGCATTGTTATTATGGGTTGTTGTGATAGGATGGTAGTGCCATATTATAGGGGAAACTCTGGCGAAATTTTCGTAGAATTCCCGAGTGCTTAACATTCGAGGACGAATGTTCTTAAGGGGGGAAGAATGTTACACCTCGAAAAAAATTTCGTTGATGCACAGTGAATAGACTAACGAAGAGTACGAAGTATATAGTGTTTCAATAAGTAAAGAGTGACATTTCATGACCTTAAGTAAGGTTTCAAAGACATTCGATTTTAGACGAGAAAGTTGCCAAGAGAAGGCAATGCATACGATAAGTATCAGAAAGAATTTACGAGTAACGAGTTAACGATGATTTAATGAGGCTTTGAAGAAGAGTTATAACATCCCTTAGATTATTAATGAGGTGATAAACAAGTGTCAAGAAGGTTCCATAAGGATTGGAGATCAAACGAGTCGACGAGAACGAGTTCGGATTAACTGGGCATTATACGGCCAAACATACTAGCCGTATAAAACATACGGACTGTATGTTCAGCCGTACATTCAGCCCAGATTGACGCCCTTCTCTGGGCCAAATCTACGGCCAGACATACGGTCAGTATAAATTATACGGACCGTATGTTGGTCCGTAGAAGTTGGTCGGGGCTGAATTGTGTTATTAATAAGGGATTCAAGTCTTATTTCATTTCATTTCCCTCTTCACACCCCTTCTCTCTAGACATCTCTCTACACTTCTCCCACAAGATTTCAAGAGAAATTAGTGTTCAACTTCATCAAACCAAGTGAATCAAGTATAAGAAACCCATTAAAGTTCATCCAAGACAAGAATCCAAGTGAAGGTGAAACTAGGGTTTTGCTCAAGTGAGGTGTTTGCACCCAAGGTTCATTCCTACACATTCTAAGGTAAGTTTTATGATGTTTCCATATTATTTAAGGTATTTGAAAGTTTAAACACTTGGATTGTAGAAGAAAATAGAAAATGGGTCATAAATGGGGGAATAGTGTCACTTGTGAGTAAATGTTTGGATTGAGTCATGATTCTTGATACATTATGATTATAATCATGTTATAAATGATGTTGAGAACATGAGATAGATGTCGTATATGAATGAACGTAATTGTGTGATATGACCATGAATATAGATGAATTGAAGTGAATTGAGAAGTAAGGATAATGTAGGTGAATAAAGGCTATTGTGATGATATTGTGAATATTATTATTGATGTTTGGGAGTTAATATATGATATGGAGGAAGTCGTATAAATAAAGGAGATGCTGTCCAATTTTCTCTGGCTTTAGTCATGAATGCTAAGCTATCAATTCTCTAATGTTAGTATGTACTCTAATGAAGGTAGAAACATGAGCATTGAAGGAGAACGTGCAAGTGATAGAATAGTTGAACGGAAAGGTATGTAAGGCTAACCCTTCTTTCATAAGGCATGGTTCTTTGGCCAAATATCTATTCTTCTATGAGCCTATGATATTCTCCAATGATCCTATCTCTAAAAGCTACTAAGTTTATGATTCTCGATATGATACGATTGTACTAAGTTCCTTATATGACGAGTAATCCTTTAAGGATAGATGTAATGAACGACGATAGTAATAATGCTAAAGATCTTTATGAGCTTATATGTATATGTGCCTATGTGTGGCTACTATGAAACCCCGAGCTTATATGGCCGGGTAGAATGTGTATATATATATATAATGCGCGCGCACCACTGCAATTGGGTACGGATAACCCTGAGCCTTGGTAGGGCCAGGTATGTGAAACACCGAACCTTCGTGGTCGGGTATGCTACATAAATGCTATGTATATGACATCAATATGAGTACGAATATGATAAGTATATGTAAATGCTATGTAAAGACTATGTATATGCAATGTATATGATATGAATATGAGTATGAATGGAGATATGAATACGAATACGAAAATAGATACAAAAGGTAAATGAGTACGAATACGTATACAGATACGGATATGGATGTATGTACACGGATACGCAATAGAAGTGGAATGTCCCTATGAAAAGCAAGTAAGTGCTATGACGATGATACTATTATCTCCCATTCTATGTTATTTCATATGTTATCTATTACGCTTTCATATTGATATTGATCATGCTTTACATACTCAGTACATTCTTCGTACTGACGTCCTTTTGTTGAGGACGCTGCGTCATGCCCGCAGGTGGCCAGGGAGACAGACTTGATCCATAGCTTCACTATTCAGGGACTACATAGCAGGGCTCCATTTCATTTGGAGCTGCAGCTTTTGGTATAGATTCTTTTGTGTACATATTCATGGGCACGGCGGGGTTTTGTCCCGCCTATATGATATGACGTATTCTTCTTAAAGGCTCGTAGACATGTGTATATGGATAGATGTGTTTGGACTTGTCAGCCTATATTTTGGATATTATTTCGTTAAGCCTTGTCGGCTTATGTACATTTATTTGGGCATAGTTGTTAATGTTGATATAAATGAATCGTCGCCCAATGAGATTAGAATGATGATGAACGAAAAGTATGATTTAACTATGTGGCTCACCTAGATGTGATGTGAAGGTATGTTAAGAGGTGCTCGGGTGGGTTAGCATCGGGTGTCCGTCGCGACCCTCCGGTTGGGTCGTGACATAAGGCTTATGTTATCTTGGTTATAGGCTTACGAGTTCGAGAAGTAGGAGTTGGATAATTAGATGCACTTCAAGGTATGTTAAGGCTATTCCTTCTTCATTTTGGCATGATCCTATGTTATGAGCCAACAAGCGATTGAATGAGCTTCCATATTACTCTACTCTTAGAAGCACTAGGAGTACTTCAGTCTTTGATGTTCCTATACCCCGTATGATTGTTCTTTCTGTTCATGGGTCTTGAGATTACTTATATTGATGATGTTAGCTCAAAGGTTGTCCATCGGAGGTAATATGACCTTATGTCACTCCGAGAGTTCTATGTATACATTGCAGTTATGCATGGCATTCATATACATATGCATATTGACCCGCGACCGAGAAGACGTTATATACGCGTGTATTATATGTATATGGGGTATGGGGAAAGGGATAGGCGCTATATACGCATTACCACCTGATCAGCTGGTGCACCTTCATGATGATATATGGATTGGGCCGTACGTTCCTCGGCATTATTATATGATATATGGATCGGGCCGTACGTTCCTCGACACTATTATATGGGATATGGATCGAGCTGAACGTTCCTCAGCACTATGACCTATATTTATGTATATAAGCATGATTATCATTGAAAACATGCATATTATGCGCCCACAGAGGCATTGTCAGTTGTACAGATTTATGTAAATACTTACAAATACTCGTTCATTATGCATGCAGAGTTGTATAGATATGATCAGATATTTAGTCATACAGATGTAGTCCGACAGCCATTTTAGCTCACGAGTTTCAAATTTATTCATGATTCTTTATGCGTTACTCTTATGCTTTACATACTCAGTACATTATCCGTACTGACTCCCGTATTTCTCGGGGCCGCGCGTTCATGCCGCGTGTGTTCGTGAGTACAGACATTGTGCGGTCCAGCTTAGTAGGACCTCTATCCCGCGGTGGTCAGTGCGCTCCATTTGAGATTTTACCCATTTAGAAGAACTTTCATGGTTTGATATTGAATTGTACCACCTCATGCTAGCATTCTGTAATTGAAGAAACTACTTGTTAGATAGTGTGTATATTATTGTAAAGGAAATGCTATATTTTATCTCAAACACTTTATTTGAAGAAAGGTAATGGTAGTTATATTTGGGATTTGGAGGTTAACTAAACTTTTTCCCAACTATGGATGATGCATTTTTTTTATTCAAAGCCACCTTTCGGGTGGGGGTTAAGCATGACCCCTTCCTCGTATATTAGAATCCAGAAGTGAAATACAAGTACAAGAGGTATGAAGGGCCTAACCTCTAACAAAAAGTTAAGACAGTGGTCATGACCACTTAGCCTTAGCATATAAGCATAAAATGCAACCAAAATGTATATTAAGGATGATGAAAAGGAGGTTTTGATGTACTGCACATAGCATTCCTATCAACAAGGCAAAAATATACAAGTTATAGCACATCGAATATATACTTTCATCCAGTTTCTTGTTCCTAATCCTAAAATCAGAACCATCCATCCGTCTAGATTCACTAAAGCCTTTGACCCGTCGGGAAGATCTCCATAGTTCAAAAAGATATTGTTCTTGTTGATAGCCGAGGCTTAAAGTGGCAAGTTTGTCAAAGAACTTGTTTGCTTCCCGAAGCGGTGATTAATAGACCAAATGATTCCAATAAGAGAATTCTAATATCCCCGATAGCAGCCTCAAGTCGCCAGAAGTTTGAACACTTCTTTAATCTAGGATACAAGAAGCATAGAGTCGATCTCCCAATTCAATCCGGTCAATCTCATTTAAAATTGCACCATTGAATGTTAAATAATAGAGCTTTAGCTTTAGCAAGGTTGCCGGATCCTCTATCAAAAGGGATAGAGTAAGCCATGACAAAATTTACTTGTGAATCTCTAACAATTCCCCTCCTCCACTGTTATCAGCTATAAGACTACCATCAGTGTTGACTTTGAAGAAGTTAGAGGAGGGTTTACACCAGTGGATTCTTTTGCAAAGTTTCACAAATGCCTATCCTCCGGTCGCCTAACAACACAAGATCATCCGTGCAAGATCATATTTGAAATTAAGAAATTGCAATCTTACAATTCCAATAGTAAACCGAGCGATCCGGAAGATGAGTTTTGAGAGGAAAGGTTTGTTGTTCCCATATTTACCGCTACATCGTTTCCCGAGTTCCCGGATAATAATGATAGGAAAAATCTTAAAAAACAAGGCGGTCAAAGGGTTAGAGACCACCAAGCATTCAAGATATGATTTAAGGTATGGAAGGCAACTCTAAGTCCAAAGTAGTTGCCCGTAAAGTGTTAGCTAAGTTACCGGTGACAAAACATGATCGATCGTCTCGGTTTGAGGGGGACATTACGCTCTCTATCTATTTTTGAAAATATTTACGCCACGTAACCCATATCTTGAGTTTGTTACCCGATATAATTCATATTTGTGTATAAAACACCTTTTATACACTTTATACAAGGTTGATACGTTATAATGTTTTCCCCCCATGTATAATATTGTATATTGGGCTACATGGCATAATAATTTATGTTGGGCAATTTGCACGATTTCCCTTATTCGGGGGTGGTCTTTCATTTTTGCCCCTCAAATTGCTGGTCTTTAATTTTTGTCCTTCACCTAAAAACCCATGGGTTCGGGGTTCGAACCCCGCTCGCCTCAAAAATTTAAAAAAATTCGCAAGGCAGAGTTTGCCTTAAGATAGCAAATTCTACTTTATAAGGTAGAGTTTGCCTTATCCGTATAAGGCAAACTCTCCTTAAGCAGTGGCGGATCCAGGATTTTTGCTCAGGCGGTTCCAAAAAAATAACAAAAGCTAAATATAAAACATTATGTTGTCCTTGGGGATCAAACCTAGGACGCTAGAGATAATTTTAAACACCCTGGACCACTTGAGCTAACCTTTTGCTTTTGTTCAGGGTGTTCAAAAGTTAATATATTTACATAAACACGAAAAATTTATCCTATATATACATTGTAATTTTTTGCCTCGGGTGAACACCCTCACCACCATGCACATCTGCCCATGTCCTTAAGGTGGAGTTTGAATTCAAAACTTTGCCTTGCGAATCCAAAAGTCTGTCTTGCGATTTTGCTTTTAATTTTTGATTGAAAGGTTGTTCGAACCCAGAACCCATGGGTTTTTAAGTGAAGGGAAAAAAAATTAAAAATCAACAATTTGACGGGCAAAAATTAAAGACCAGTGCCTTTGAAGAGCAATCCGCGCAAAATATATATATATATATAGAGAGAGAGAGAGAGAGTGAGAGATTTATGTTGGGCGATACAAATGGAGGGTCCCGTAATGCCAAATCTAGAAATACGACCATCGCCGAGCACTTTCGTGAATCACCCTCCAAGCAAGAAAGGACATTTAAAAGGATAAGGCCTGTGCACGCTTAGCAAGTAAGACTTTTTCGGTGCCTAGGATTTGTCATTAAGTTCCAAGCAGATCCTATTGAGAACATACCCGAATTGGTCTTTTCCCAGATAGGTCTGTCAGATTCACCATTCAGCTGAGGAGATATGCAATTTAAGTTCATTTTACCGCACTTATAATTATCCATTCAAGATTGTGCTGCTTACCTAAAGCATTACAATCAAAAAAGACATTCATATGTCCTGCGGCTCATAGATTTGCTATACTCTGCAACCACAAGGAATTAGTAAGAAAGCGAGACCTTCCAAATTACGTGTTCTAAAAATTTAAGTTTTGCAGCAAGGAAAGAGTGAAAGAACATAAAGACTCGTCGAAATTTTCAATCCGATACGTTTATAAGCAGGACTATTCAATAGAAATAATTATATCACTCTCAAACTAGAGTCAACTATATGAATCATGTTACTCCGTTTAAGCTCATCTCAAGCAATTCAATAGAAACAAGGAGGCCAGGACAAATGCTGTAAGATTAACAATATAATTTGGTCATTTGTATCTCCTAGAACACACAGCTTCTTTTTATTATCTAGCGATTAATACGTAAAACAAAGTTTTCTGTAGAGACCATTTCAAGGTAGAGTAATATCTGTTTAAGACAACTAAGGTTATTATTATAAACACCTATTATTATCTCCAAAAACACATACTAGAACTGCTAATGTGCTTCTTCAAGGAACCCTTGTCACTAAACAATACGCTATTAGAGCCAGAGTATCATTCAAGCTTCAGCAATAATTTAACAGATTGCAATTCTTCACAGTTCTAAAACATATTCTTGACATGGTAGGCCCAAGTAACACTATTATGAGATGTGAAAAGATGAGCTTATCATTTTACTTTTCTGTGCCGCCTTGCCTCAAATTATGAAGGCTTTGTTTTTTGTTGGGTGAAAAGTCATAATTTTGGAAAAGAAGAAAAAGGACAGTTTTGCTTTTTTCTTTTCTATGACTGTCAGGTTGTAGTTAATGCTAGAAAACATAATTGTATAAATTACAAGTAAGATTACTAGGTAAGATAAAGCTGGTCGATTGGTAGATAGTCAAAATTATTCTGAAACTATAATTTTGAAACTAATTTATCATATTTCTTGGGATTATTTTATCCCATCTGAAAGATGGGATAAAATAATCCCAATCTTAGTGGGATAAGGTGGGATATCCCACCCTTAGGATTAGCCTTTATTTTGTAACCGTATTTGGTAGGAGGTATAAATTTATTTCAGGATAAATTTATCCCAGGATGAATTTATACCTCCTACTAAACATGGTATAAAAATTTAGTGCTGAAATATCTCAGCCTATACCATGCACCAAATGACCCCTTGGTAAAATAGAAATATTGATCTTCTCAAAATTCTTAAAAGTCTCGACTCCACCAATTTCCAGATCTATCTTTCTAAAAGTCTGTATGTTATCACAGTTTAGAGACCGTATTAGCGCTGAAACTACTCGTGAAAATATAAAAAACAAATAATAAAACTTATTCAATTCATGAGTATAACGGGAGCTTAGTGCACCGGGCTGCTCCCTTTTTTTTTTTTTTTTAATTCAATTCATGAGTAGGAATAGGTAGATTCATTGCATTCATTCGACTATAAATTAAAGAGACAGCAACCTATTTGAGTCTTATAATTAGCTCTGGAAAGCTCTTAATCAATATATTACCCAGCATATCCTTCCAAAAAGAAAAACACATAACTCATAATATTAAAATTTTCTCTTAAATTTGCGTTCTCAAAAAAAAATCGTGCTGAGAAATTTCGGCATTTCAATTTTTATCTCCTTTCTCTTTATAAAAAATATCTCTCACTATGAATTGTCTCAGTAAGTGGTGCAGACTATAACAGTTTGTTACAACTTCACAAAACCTTGAACATCAGAAAAAATAATACTTGAGAGAAAAGAAAAATCTTTCAAAAACATATTCATGATATGGTAGGCCCAATTAAGCACTACAATGAGCTGTTGAAAATGGAAAATACATAAAGCAAAAGTAACGAATAGACATAAAGCAAGAGTTACCTTCCTCACTTGCCTCAATTAGCCGGTTGAGAGAGTAAAAATGACTAATCAACAAACCAGACTTCATTAGTCTTTGCTTTTGGTGATAGGATTTCGGGTCGGGTTAAAAGGGATTGATTTGAGGGATTCCATCAAAATAAGGATATATGTGTGAAGTTTGAAGACAGTAGAAATATAATTAGCCGCAATATGTAACAGAGGATAAAATTAGCTAATAAAATAAAATAGAGGGGTATATTTGACCGTTTTCTCTAAATTCTTAAAATCATCTGATTTTGAGTATCATTGTCCTATCCTGCCTATCAATTTTAATTCATCCATTCTTTCTTTTGCATGATCATCAAACATCAACGAGAGTATATCTTTCTTTTTTTAGTCAGCAGAACCGTACCTTTCTCTATTTTGGAAATATGTAAAATTAGCATCCAAATTTTACCCTTAATGACATAACTTATTTGGACCCATATTATATAAAAGTTTCTTTTTCACTAGGATGTAGAAAATAAAAAGATATGTGAAACTTACACTACCCCTCATTTAATTATTTGTTGTTAGGGTAATCTTGATACTTTCAGCTCATGTGTGAATGCAAAGTATCATTCAAACAATAAATTTAATTTTGAGTAAATATAAACTTCAGCAATAATCTTTTCAAGAATGATTTTATTTTATTTACATCAAGAACGTAGGCTAAACATATTCATGATACGATAGCCCTTTTTAAGCCCGTCAACCGGTTCGGTTGAACCGGTTAAAACCGGAACCGAACCGGTAAAAACCGGAACCGGTTAACCGGTTCCGGTTAACCGTTAATTGTTTTACCGGTCCGGTTCCCATTTTTTTGAAACCGGAACCGGACCGGTTTAACCGGTTAAATTAAAAAAAAAAAAAAAAATTAAAACAGCCGTTGGGCTGGCGAAATTGGACCGTTGGCAACGGTCCATTTGCAAAAATGGTCGTTGCCAAACGGTCAAATAATTAATTTTTGGCCCCTCCCAACCCCCCAAACTTTTTTTTTAACACTTTAACCCATCCCTCACCCCTATATAAACCCTTCTTCATTTTCATTTTAATTCACACCAATTCACTCTCTCTTTCTCTCAAATCTCAATCTCTCAATTATAGTTACTTTGCAATAATTAGTCACTTTATATTTCTCTCAAATAAATATTACAAAGTCTTATTATAGTTTCAATTATTAATTTTGCAATTATAATATTGTTGGTGGAGTTGGTGATTTTGCAACAATCCGAAGTAACTTTGGTGGATTTGCAATTCTAGCCGCCTTCACTTTGTTGGAAATTAATCCGGCAATTTGGTACCTTCGTTCCAACTCTATCTTTATTTTTCGCAATTTAATTCTAGCAATTTATTTTTCGCAATTTAATTTACGCAATTTAATTCTAGCAATTTAATTTATTGTGATTTATTTGATTGTGATTTAAATTAATTCTATTTAATAATGTCAAAGAGACTAAGACGTGGTGCCGGTAGTAGTAGTGGTATTGTTAGGCGTGGGCTTAATGAGGAAACATTTGTGGAAGAAACACCTAATTTAGGTATTGATGTTGGAGGAAATAATCCACTTTTAGGTCATGAGGCAATGCAACAACATTTTACCGACACTTTTAATGAAGACTTAGATGATGATGATGAAACACAACCCCCCGAAAATCCCATAGGAGATACATGTCCTGCACAATCACATACACAAGACAAACCGCCTAGAACTCGTGAGCCAACAGCTAAAGTTTGGAAATTTATGACTAAGAATAGGGAAAACCAATCAGCTACATGTACCCTATGTGGACAAGTATTTAGTTTTAAGAAAGGAACTGGTAAGGATGGTGGAACGGGTACACTAAATGGTCATATGAGAACCAAACATATGGATGTTTGGGGAGAGCAAACGGGTTCAAATGTAGGGGGATTCAAATGACGATAGACCCACGAACCGGTAGGAATTTTAAGTATGACAAGAAAAAAGAGCGTGTAGAAATAGCTAAAATGGTAGCTTATGATTGTTTACCATTTTCCTTTCCATAGGGTATGGGGTTTGTTACTTACATTCAACGTTGTTATAATCCGTTATTTGAGAGTATTCCTAGAAGTACTTGTAGAGCCGATGTTATAGATTTGTTTAAAAAATATAGATTTTATTTGCGCCATGTATTTAATTCTTTAAATTGTAATGTTTGTCTTACCGCCGATTTGGGTCTTAGTCTTAACAAGTTAGATTTTTTTGCTATTACATGTCATTGGGTTGATGACAACCAAGTTATGCAAAAAAGAATTATAGCTTTTTTATATGATGAAGGAAAAGGTCGTCACGATGGAAAAATTTTAGCTGATTCAATGTCTACTATTATGAGATTTTTTAACATTTATAGAAAAACACTTTGTATTACTTTAGATAATGCTTCTAATAATACAAAGGCGATTGGTCTTTTAAAGAGAGAATTAAACCCTCCGCTAGAAAATATTTTTCATGTGAGATGTAGTTGTCACATTTTAAATTTAATTGTTAAAGATGGTCTTGAATATTTTGACGATTCTATTCAAAAAGTTAGAAATGCGGTTGCGTTTTTTTTTTGTAATGCTAATAGGGGAAGAATTAGAGATTTTAAGAATGCTTGTGTGGAAAATAACCTTAGACCTAGGAAAATTCAAGTAGAAATTAAGACTAGGTGGAACTACACTTACATTATGCTACAACAAGCATATGAGTATAGGATTCCCATACAACAAATTCACAACAAATATAATACCGATAGTGATGATTGGTTAAATTTTTCGCATCAAAGAAGATGTTAAAGAATGTGTTGAGCTCTTAGAAAATTTTTATAATGCAACTCTTGCTTTTTCTAGACAATTCTATCCCACGGTAATCGGAATTTTAGCCTACTTAGCGGAAATAACTAGAGTTTTACAAGAGTATAAATATAAAAAAGTTATCAAGCGTCTATTTTTGAAATGATAATCAAATTTAAGAAGTATTTTTTTCCCATCCCAACTTTATTTATATTGGGTTCTCTTTTAAATCCTTGTTTAAAAATGTCTTATACTAAAAATTTGGTTGGTCAAATTTATACATTTTTAGAAATTGAAGCGTGAGTTCAACCATCTTTAAATGAAGGTTCGAACTCGCTATTGATGATGAGTTTAGAAAAAAATTTACTCATTATTGTAGTTTGGAAGAACATGCTACACCGTTCTCCACGCCCTACTACTTCTCGTAGTAGCAAAAAGGGCTTGTCGGGTTTAAAAGTTTTACATTCACAACCAACTTCTTCTTCTAGTGCAAACTTTGATGAATATAACTTTTATTTGATGCGGCCAAATGTGGATATCAAGGAACCGGGATGACGGACGTCTTAGCATGGTGGAAGAAGATAAGGCAAGTTATCCGATACTCTCAAGAATGGCTCGAGATATTCTTACGGTTCAAGTATCAACCGTGGCTTTGAGAGCGCATTTAGCCAAGGAAGGACAGCAAATTGGAGACCATAGACATTCATTATCGAGCTTTAGCTTGCAAGTACTAGTGTGCATTCGCGATTGGATTAGATCGAGCGACGCAACCAAAACTTAGAAGCGGAGGAAGGCGAAGAGGAAGAAATTGAAGATTTGATAGCTAGTGGACCGGACCAAATGGAAGACTTTGAAGATATTTCCATGACCGAATATAATGTGGAGGAAATTAACGAAATGGTTCAAAATTGGTGATTTTATTATTCGACTATTTCTATACTACTCATGTATTATTTGTAAGTTAAAAAAAAATTACAACTTGCAAATAAATGTTATCCAAGAATGAATAAAATATATGGCTCATTGATCTTTCTTCTATTTACTTGTGTTCATATTTTTACTTTTATAAAGTTAGGAATATACCTAAAATATACTAAGAATATACTTAAATTAAAAACTTGAAAGTTATATACTTGAAAAATAACTAAAATATACTAAGAGTATACTTATAATATATAGTATATATATAACTATTTAAAATATATATATATATATATATATATATATATATATATATATATAAGTATATAAGTATATAACTTAAATATATATATATTATACATATATATAAGTTATATATAACTTAAACATATTTATAGATATTAAGTTATATAACCTAAGTATACCGATACATATATTGATATATATATATAAGTATATTCTTACTATATTTTAGGTGTATATATATATATATATATACGTATATACGAATTTATAAACTTAGAAAACAATTAAGCTATAAATAACATAAGTTATAATATATAAGTTATAAGTATATATAGTATACTTAAAGTATGTATATATATATATATATATATATATATATATATATATATAAGTATATATATAATAAGTATATATAGTATATAACTTAAACATATATCTATATATAAAGTTATATAACCTACGTATATTGATATATATACGTATATTCTTACTATATTTTAGGTATATGTAGTATATAGTGTTAACTTAAGCATATAACTTAATATATATATGTATACACGTATATTCTGTATTCTTGTAGTATATTTTAACTTAGCATATAACTTAATATTACTTTTTAAATATTTAAATTTTACTTATAAACTTGTATAACATATGTATTTATACCTACAATATACTAATAAATACTATAATATATATATAATACAAAAAAAAAAAAAAAAAAAAGGTTTTGAACGCTTTTAACCGGACCGGTTCCGGTTTGAGGTTTAAACCAGAACCTAAACCGATAAACGGTTCCGATTTTTTAATCGGAAACCGGCCAGTTCCCTAACCGATTACCGGTCCGATTCCGATTAAACCGGTTAACAGGTTTAGCCCTTTTTAGCACTGTAATGAGCTGTACAGTTCCCCACCTGGGGCCCCTTTCTACATACCCATTCTTCTCTTGCTTCAATTATTCAATTGAGATATAGTACAGTAATTCTTCCCTTTCATAATAAAAATAAATGTCATCTTAATAAAAATTTCACATATTAAAAAAGAATAATATAATATAAAGTTTACTAAATTATTTTTATATAATAAAAATAAATTATTTTTTTCTCTTAATTAGAGCATATATGAGTAGTTTTTTTGATATTAAAATTCAATAATACCAAATTATTATGTTACTTTTTGTCTTGAATACATAAATTTATCACCTTTTATCTAAGGATAGAGTTAAAAAAAGCTAAATAATTTATATTTTAATTTTCTAAAGCAACATTTATTATGAAACAATTTTTTATAATTAACACGACACTTATTATGGAAGAAGGGAGCAATGAATAGTCAAGAAATCAGACTCCATTACGAAATATCTATCTTCTTGTTGTATGAAAAGTCATACTTTTGGAAAAGAGAAAAGGACAGTTTTGCTTCTTTTTTTTCCTATGGCTGTCAGTTGTAGGCTGTAGCTGTTTACTAATACCACTAGAAAACACCGTTGTACCAATTACAAGACAGACCACTAGCGAGAGAGAGAGAGAGAGAGAGAGAAATCACTGATCATTCTTCTTTGCAGATTACTCTTATTAGCGTTCAACAGGTAAAATAAAGTTCTTTGTAGAGATTATTCTAAGATAGAAACATTATTAATCTTCTCAAAATTCTTAAAATCATTTTGTGGTTCCTTGTTTTGCTTTGCAGATCTCAGAAATGGAGGTTGGCTTAGCAGTTGGTGGTGCGTTTCTCTCTTCAGCTTTGAATGTTCTCTTTGATAGGCTTGCTCCTCAGGGTGAGCTGCTCAAGATGTTTCAGAAGAATAAGCATGATGTTGGGCTGTTAAAGAAGCTGAGGATGACTTTGCTTGGCCTTCGAGGTGTGCTAAGTGATGCAGAGAATAAGCAAGAATCAGATCCATGTGTGAGCGAGTGGCTTAACGAGCTTCGAGATGCTGTGGACGGTGCTGAAAACTTAATAGAAGAAGTCAATTATGAAGCTTTGAGGCTTAAGGTGGAAGGTCAGCATCAAAATATTGCTGAAAGAATAAGCAACTTGCAGGTAAGTGACCTTCACTTGGGCCTAAGTGATGAGTTTTTTCTTAACATAAGGGAGAAGTTGGAATACACCATTGAAACGTTGAAGGAGTTGCAAGAGCAAATAGGTGACCTTCATCTGACAAAGAATCTTGATTCGACTAAACAGGAAACTAGGACACCTTCAACTTCTTTGGTTGATGAATCTGATATCTTTGGTAGGCAGAATGAAATAAAGGAATTGGTTGACCGTTTATTGTCTGAAGATGCAAATGGAAAAAATCTGACTGTAGTCCCTATTGTTGGCATGGGGGGCGTTGGCAAGACAACACTTGCTCAAGCAGTTTACAATGATGAGAAGGTGAAAAACCAATTTGATTTGAAAGCTTGGTTTTGTGTGTCTGAACCATACGATGCTCTCAGAATAACAAAAGGGTTACTTCAGGAAATTGGCTCATTTGACTTAAAGGTTGATAACAATCTCAATCAGCTACAGGTCAAATTGAAGGAAAGCCTAAAGGGAAAAAGGTTTCTTGTTGTCCTTGATGACGTGTGGAATGATAACTATAATGAGTGGGATAAGTTGAGAAATCTTTTTGTACAAGGAAATATAGGAAGTAAGATCATCGTGACGACACGTAAGGAGAGTGTTGCCTTGATGATGGGTAGTGAGGCAATCAACGTGGGGACTTTGTCGAGTGAAGTATCTTGGTCTTTATTCAAAAGGCATGCATTTGAAAACATAGATCCTATGGAACATCCAGAACTTGAAGAGGTTGGAAAACAAATTGCACACAAGTGCAAAGGATTGCCTTTAGCTCTAAAGGCACTTGCTGGTATTTTACGCTCCAAACCAGAGGTGGATCAGTGGAGAGACATTTTAAGAAGTGAAATATGGGAGCTGCCAAGTCGTTCGAATGGTATATTACCAGCGTTGATGTTGAGCTACAATGATCTTCCTGCACATTTAAAGCAATGTTTTGCTTATTGTGCAATATATCCCAAAGATTATCAATTTAGCAAAGACCAAGTTATTCACCTGTGGATTGCAAATGGTCTTGTACAGCAGTTGCATTCAGGTAAGCAATATTTTCTTGAGTTGAGATCAAGATCATTGTTCGAAAGGGTCCCAGCGTCTTCTAAATGGAATACGGAGGGATTCTTAATGCATGACCTTGTCAATGATTTGGCCCAAATTGCATCTTCAAAAGGTTGTATCAGGTTGGAAGATAACGAAGGATCTCATGTTTTGGGAAAAAGTCGACACCTGTCATATTCAATGGGATTTGATGGTGAATTTGAAAAGTTGAAACCCCTCTGCAATTTGGAGCAGCTGAGGACATTGCTTCCAATCTCTCTCCAGGGGTTTTCCTCATTTATGCTAAGCAAGAGGGTGCTGCATAACATATTGCCAAGACTAACATCCTTAAGAGCACTATCATTGTCTTTTTATCGGATTGAGGAGTTGCCTGATGCCTTGTTTATCAAATTAAAACTCCTAAGATTTTTGGACCTTTCTTGGACACTGATTACAGAGTTACCAGATTCCGTTTGTGCATTGTACAACTTAGAGACACTTCTCTTGTCATCTTGTAAATATCTTGAGGAGTTACCGCTGCAGATGGAAAAGCTAATCAACTTGCGTCACCTTGATATTAGCGGCACTGCTTGCTTGAAGATGCCGCTACATCTGAGCAAGTTGAAAAGCCTCCATATGCTAGTGGGAGCTAAATTTTTTATAGGTGGTAGCAGTGGTTCGAGAATTGAAAATTTGGGTGAACTACATAACTTGTATGGATCTCTATCAATTCTAGAGTTGCAAAATGTGGTTGATAAAAGGGAAGCTAAAAATGCAAACATGAGGGAGAAGAATCATGTTGAAAAGTTATTGTTGATGTGGAGTGAAAGTATTGCCGACAATTCACAAACTGAAAGAGACATACTTGATGAGCTACATCCAAATCCAAACATTAAAGAACTCCAAATCACTGGATATAGAGGTACAAAATTTGCTGACTGGCTTGCTGATCATTCGTTTTTTAAGCTGGTGGAATTGTCACTTAGCAACTGCAAGGACTGTTATTCCTTGCCATCACTAGGACAACTTCCTTCATTGAAATTCCTCGCCATTAGAGGGATGGATCGAATAACAGAGGTGACTGAAGAATTCTATGGTAGTTCATCTTTCAAAAAGCCATTTAACTCTCTTGAGAAGCTTGAATTTGAGCAGATGCTGGGGTGGAAGCAGTGGCATGTACTCGGGAAGGGAGAGTTCCCTACACTTCAGGAACTTTCAATTAGAGATTGCCCCAAGTTGATTGGGAAGTTACCTGATAATCTTTGTTCTCTAACAATATTGATAATTTCAGAATGTCCTGAACTCAATATCCAACTTTCAAATTTGAAAGAGTTTGAAGTTTTTGGTTCTCCTAAGGTTGGAGTTCTTTTTGATGACGCTGAACTGTTTACATCCCAACTTCAGGGAATGAAGCAGATTGTTAAATTAGAAATTACTGCTTGTCAGTCTATTACCTCCTTACCTATTAGCATTCTGTCGAATACCTTGAAGACAATAGAGATAGATGGTTGTGGGAAACTGAAATTGGAGGCGGCATCAGTTGGTGAGATGATCTCTAGAGGAACTATTCTGGAGAAATTGGATCTAAGTGGATGTGATATATCACCTGAGTTGGTCCCAAGAGCACGTGATTTGAAAGTAGAGAATTGCCACAGCCTTACTAGGTTTTTGATTCCTACTGGGACTGAAACTCTCAATATTTGGGATTGTGAGAATCTTGAAAGACTTACGGTGACATGTGGGACTCAGATGACGTCATTGCATATTGAGAGCTGCGAGAAGCTGAAGTGGCTGCCAGAACGTATGCAGGAACTCCTTCCATCTCTTAAGGAGCTGATACTATGGAGCTGTCCAGAAATAGAGTCCTTTCCTGAAGGAGGATTGCCCTGCAATTTAGAAGTCCTTAAGAACTATGATTGTAAGAAACTGGTGAATGGCCGAAAGGAGTGGCGTTTACAGAGACTCCCCAGTCTCAGAGAGTTACAGATCTTCCATGATGGCAGCGATGAAGAGATTCTTGTTGATGAGAATTGGGAGTTGCCTTGCTCTATTCGAAGACTTGAAATATCCAATCTGAAAACATTAAGCAGCCAAGTTCTCAAAAGCCTCACCTCTCTTGAATATCTATATACTCATAATTTACCTCAAATTCAGTCACTGCTGGAAGAAGGGCTTCCCTCGTCTCTTTCTAATGCTATCATTACATGGCCATAATGAGCTCCATTCACTACCGACTGAAGGTTTTCTGCGCCTCACTTCACTTCAACGTCTAGAGATCTGTGATTGCCCTAATCTCCAATCTATTCCAGAATCAGCACTGCCCTCTCTGTGCCTCTCTGTCCTAATCTCAATCCCTTCCGGTAAAAGGGATGCCCTCTTCCCTCTCTGACCATCATGGATTGCCCTCTATCTCCAATGCCCTCCAATTCCAGTAAAAGGGATGCCCTCTTCCATCTCTGAACTATCTATTTCCAACTGCCCATTGCTCAAACCACTTCTAGAATTTGACAAGGGAGAATACTGGCCAAATATTGCTCATATTCCCACCATAAAAATCGATTGGGAATATCTGTGATGATTAAAACGAATGGGGCTCCAACAGATGTAAGTTATTCTTTTCCCTCAGTAGCTTTTTTTTTTTGTTTACCTCTCTTTGCTTGTTTGTTGATTCTTTTCCTTTTTTAAATCTTGTTGAGCAGTGTGGAGCGTCTATTGCTCAAACCACGTCAAAAATTCGAGAAGGGGGCTTAGTGGATCATATTTCCACCATAAATATTGATTGGGAGTACCTGTAATGATTAAAACGAGTGGGATGCTCCTATAGATGTAAGTTATTCTATTTTCTTAGTATCTTTTGATTTTTGGTTACTTCTCTTTGCTTGTGTGTTTATTCGTTTCTTTGTTAAATCTTTTTGACCAGTATGTGGCATCTATTGCCGCTGTGAAGTGGAGGAAGCATCTTCAGATCAGGTGAATATATTGATTTTTGATTACTTCTCTTTGCTTGGTGATAATTCTTTTTCTTTATATCTTGTTGAGCAGTCTGGAATCTATTATAAAAGAAATCTTCAGATATATTTGCAGATTCCCAAAAAAAGGTGATAAAAAAAAAAAAAAAAAAAATCTAGTATAGGTAGGAATTGAAATAATTTGCTCCAGAAAGTTGATAGCTTAATATATGTCAGCAGGATGTTTATTGCCTTTGGAGATTCATCTCAATAGCAATTCATATATTCTTGTGATATATCTTCATCTTACTTGACTATTAAGACTCTCTTTTCTTGTCTATTAACCTATGTTCTCCCTCAAATTTTGCAGACTGGAAAATTGTTCGCCATCATGAAAGCTGTTCGGCTCTGTTCCGCATTTTTTGTCAAAAGGAATTAAGGAACGCAACCTCACTTTCTCAATCAGGTAGCCAAGACCTAGAAAATAGTTACATTAAGCTTGAAATTTAAAGAAATTGGAAAAGACTTCCAATATCTGCTTCCATTATTTAAGCCATGTTACATCGCACTTGATTTCAACCGTTGATGAAAAATTGCATTTGATAGCAAATACTGAGCTTTTGTCAGAATCTGGATCTTTAGCACAACGGTTAAAACACCATTTTCTTGTTTTGGATATTCAGAGATTCGGACTGATAACTTTGGAGATTATGAAGTTTCCTTCAAATTATTTCCATTACTCAACCTCGAGTAGAACCTTAGAACTAGGGAAAAGGGAAGGAAGTGTACCCTACTTGGAATAAATTCAAGGTTAGATAACAGAAGACGATTTACCCATGTTTTAGTTACCAAGATCTTATTTCTGGTGGTAGTAGTTTGTAGTTTATGTGTATGAATAGACAGCATTATCCAGAAAGAGTCATCTCTTTTTAATTTGTCTATTATTAACTGATTCATATAAGCTCTTCAAAATATGAGTCAGACTTGCTTAACTCGTTTATTTCAATTTACTGTCCAGATAACTTGACTGTTAGTTTTGAGGATTTCTCCTTTGCTTATCTGTTAGCTTGATTTGATAGTTGATCCATTGTCATTGTAGGAGTTGTTCAATCTCTGAGCTGCATATATATCATTGTCATAATCTCCAACCCCTTCCAGTAAAAGGGATGCCCTCTTCCATCTCTAGACTATCTATTTACAACTGTCCATTACCGACCAAAAACTGCTCATACCTTCCTGCAACTGTTGAGATTGATCGGGAATAACTGTAATGATTGAAACGAGTGGTATTCTGATAAATGTAAGTTATTCCTTTTTTTTTTTTTTTTCCCCTTTTTCAATAGGTTTTTATTTTTTTCTTTACTTCTCTTTTCTTGTTTATTAATTATTTTCCTGTGTTAAATCTTGTTGAGCAGCATGTAAGGAAGAAATCCGAGTGAATGGAAAGGACAAATAAAGGAAAAATTCCACTCCCACCTTATAGAGACAGGATAAAATTGTAATTGTGAGGAGAGGCAGCAAGCGCTGCAGACGGAGCAGGAAGCGCTTTTTGTTCATGGAGCACTCGGTCTCCTGGTAGACTTTAAAGACGAGATGAAATCTTTCTTTCTGATCATAAGTTGTGAACTCATGGTCAAATGGCTTCCGAGGTGGGCTTCCCCTTCTCTATGGTAGTACTGCGTCTATTGCCACTATGAAGCTGAGGAAGCATCTTCAGATCAGGATGAAAGATGACAAAAAAGGTAATATGTTGCAACTACAGAAAGTTTTATACATTGTGAGGAAAAAAGACCTAGTTTAGGTCGGAATAAGGAGTAATAATTTTATCTAGGAAGTTCATAGCAAAACATAATCATATACTGCTGCGAAAAGGCCTGCCTAGTTCATGCATTTTTGTTGTTTCAACTTTTCCAGTGACTTGAGAAAGGAGGATGCGGTATAGAGTTGCACATGTTCACCCTTGTGCTTTGAAAATATGTACAATCTTATTGTCCTTCGAAATGCGGAGTCTCTAATAGAATATCCAAGGTACATGTGGAAGAAAATTCTAGTTCCTATATATAAAAATACAAGAGGCATCAGAATTTTGAATTACTTGGCCTCAACTATTAGGGAGTTTTTTTTTTTTTTCTTGATCAGGATTTTGGTAACGATATGTTCTTAGCTCAGTTGGAAAAAGAAAAAGCATGCTAACATTCTTCATTGAATAGACAATCACCTCAAATGTGGTCTGTCAGCAAACTGTAAGTGAAGAGAAGTGCTTCTCTTTTGTGTGGAATTTGACAGTACTACTTATCTTTGATCAGTCTTAGAACCAAATATCAAGCAAAATTGTAAGTTTGAACACCAATTAGGACTAGTCGATAGTATCAATTAAATGATCCAGTGGTATTAACTATCAGAACTGATATTTTGTCCAAATTACAATAGGTCATTGCTTGTTTGTTAATTGTTCTTTTTCTTAAATATGGTTAAGAAGCGTGGAGTGTTTACTTCCACTGTGTAACCATAAAGTAATGCTAATGTACTACAAATCTTTTGGCATTAACGTAGGTAGATATGTCAGCTGGATGTGCATAGTAATTTGAAACATGAACTAATCTTGCTTGAAGATTTTTAGTTCATGTACTGCTTGAACTTAAACTTATTATATAAAATATTTGACTTATCAGCTTATTAAATATAAAAAAATCACTCGTTTTTGGACAGACCGTAAAAAATAAAAGAAGATAAGACACCTTAAAATAAGACGAAGTGAGTATTGTTTACTTATACTGCCAACTATGCAAACACAGACAACTTAGTTAAAGCAATATATTGCAAATAACTTTTGCTAACAGTTAGTATAACCAATCTTTCTTTTTTGCATGTTGCTCTATCATTGAACAGCTATAGTAAAGTTCTTAGTAGAGACTCTTGTAAAATAGGGAGGATCTTTAATTTTCAGAATTCTTGAGCATTTTTGTGATTCCTTGTTTTGTTTTGCTACTTTCAGAATGGAGATTGGCTTTCAAAGTTTTTGGGTTGATATTTGGTGAAATTGAAGTTTTGGAAGCTTTGTCAAATTTGGGGTTTTTATTCAAAAGAGGTAAAATTATTTGTTAAAAAATAATGTATTGTATCATAGAAACATGACTTATATTGTTTTGTTATTATTTTCGGTTGATTCAATGCTATTGATTTGAATTTTTGTTGTTTAGTTTAGGGTGGTTTTAGTTAGTTCTTACATTTTACGGAAAAACTTAATTTTTTTTAAAAATTTGTATTTTCGAGGGTTTATATGAATATAAATATAGTTTTTCACATTTTAAAAAAATAATTAATTTTTTCAAAATTTTATAAAAAATCAGTTTTTTTTTCAAATTATACAAGGTTTGTTGTTGTTGTTGTTGTTGAAAAATAAAAGTGCTAAGAAAAATGAAATCATGAAAATCAAGATCTTTTAAGACATTTTAAAAAAAATAATCAAGCTTTTCATATTATTAACAAATCCATTTTTCCATATTTTAAAGAAAAATCAGTTTTTTAATTCGACTTTTCAATTTTTTTTCGGATAAACAGTTTATAAAAATAAACTATTTTCAAATAGAAAAATGTTTTTTAATTGGTTTTCAGTTTTTTTTTTTTTTTTTAAAAAAAAGTTTTAAGAAAATAAACTTTTTTTAAATAAAAATCATTTTTAAACGTTAGTTTTTTTTTTATTTTTAAAAGAATTTTGAATATGTTACTTTAGTTATATAGTAGTAATATGTTTTTAGTGACTTTGTCTTTTTATTTTTAAAAATTTGATATTTTAAAATTAACAGTTTTTTATTTTTTTATTCTTAAAAATTGACATGACTTGTTTATTAAAAAAATAAATATAAAAAGTTAATTTTTCACTAAGATACAGAAAATGAAAAGATATGTGGAATTTTCACCACCCCTCATTTATTTATTGGTAGTTAAGGCAATCTTGGTACTTTGAATATATTTAGCGTTTGTGTTAAGTGTCTTCTTTTATTTCATAAATTCTGTATTTAATCAAAGTGTCAAACACATTCACGGAAAGTAAAAGCATCTAAATACTAGATTAGGCACATTCCCCGACTAAAATGGCACTATTGCAATTTAGTGTTGATCTGAGAATCTCTGAAACAAATATCATCTTTCCTATGTTGAATGCAATCGAGGGAAAACAAAGAGAATGGAAATTGAAAATTTTGGAATCACCTTATCATCTTTAAACTGAGATGGTTATTAGTTGGTTTGAGGAGTTATTTTCGTCAACTTTTGTTGCCTAATTTTCAATATTAGAAAACCTGGTACTTTGAATATATTTCTTGTGTCAAACACACGGAAAGTAAGAGCATCTAAATAAACTCTTAGCTTAGTGGAAAACATAGAGAATGGAAATTGAAAATTTTGAAATCACCTTATCATCTTTAAAATTATAAGGTTTGATGTTGTTGCCTAATTTTCAATATTAGAAAACCTGTTCTTGTACAGAAACTCTTAGCTTAGTGGAGCTCTGCAAAAAAAAAAAAAAAAAATAAAGAAAGAAAAGAAATCCTTTCCTAGAACACACAGCTTCTTTTTATTATCTAGCGATTAATACGTAAAACAAAGTTTTTTGTAGAGACCATTTCAAGGTTGAGTAATATCTGTTTAAGACAACTAAGGTTATTATTATAAACACCTATTATTATCTCCAAAAACACATACTAGAACTGCTAATGTGCTTCTTCAAGGAACCCTTGTCACTAAACATTAAGCTATTAGAGCCAGAGTATCATTTAAGCTTCAGCAATAATTTAACAGATTGCAATTCTTCAGAGTTCTAAAACATATTCTTGACATGGTAGGCCCAAGTAACAGATTGCAATTCTTCACAGTTCTAAAACATATTTTGGTTGTGTGAAATTCTTTATTGTTTTTTGGTTGTACCAATAAAAGTTGGTTTATTTATTTTGTTTGATTAAATGTTATGTACTATTCATGTTTATATGTTTGTATTGGGAGAATATGCATGTACGTACTGTCAATCCCTCAATTTAAATAAAAGAAATTGTTACTATAAATGTGTTCTAAGGGGAGTAAAAATTTCGTACAACAAAACTTTTGATTTTTTATTTTTTTTGCCGAGTACGTTTGAAGTATTACTCGAATTGAAATTATGACTCTTATTAATGCAAAGCAATATTTGCATATCAATCTCTCTCATCACTAAATGAAGAAAAAGCTCTCATTCATAGAAGCTTGTAACGAAAATTCAAACGAAAACATAAAGTTGAACTGACATGCTTGATCTTATCGGGATGATATTCTAGTTTTTTTTTCTCTCAATTATATAACCACAACCAAATTAGTAATCTCTCCATTACTTCAAATCAAAATAGAACAAGATCAAACGAATTAATTTGACTAAAGTTTTGCTACATATATTGCTGCAGGGACATTTGAAGTTGTATTTAAGAAAGGCTAAATAACATTAGCAACAGTGCTCACTTACATAGAAGCCGCTACTTTTATATATATACTAGAAAGGATTTGCCGGTGCAAGCATGGGCCCAAGCACTACATCGAACATGATTTTTTTCTCTCTCTAGTTTTTATTGTCATGGATAAATGATGAAGGAATAAATTTAAAAATTTAACAGAAGTCTTTTCTCATCAATTCTTGTTATTTCGACAACATATTTTATACTTTTTTAGGGCACATTAACAGTTAGCCTAGTGTGATGACTGATGGCTCTCGACATTGCTTGGTATTTAAAGGGAGCCCTTGCTTTTCTAGTAAAAGAATGTATAGGGATAAAAAGGCATAGTTAGATAAAATTATTACACCTCAATAGTTACAAAGCAAACCGAGAACGAAGTTTTGAGTAAAATGATTGAAATATTGGTTTTGTTTTGATTGATTTCATAAAGACTTGGTTGAATTTAACAGCTTAGGTAATTTGAGGTGGAGTTTTATTGATTTTATCTGAAGAATTAACTGGGTAAGGTTAAAATAAAAATAGAAAAAGGAAAGCCTTCAAGTGCCATTATAGCTTTTATCTCACATTTGGAAGAGCATATATTGCTCTAACTTGTTATTATGTGTGTCGATACTTATTTAATTAACTACAATGGATTTGAAATTTGGTAAAGTTAATAATTTAAGTGTAACAATTTAAGAAGGAAAAATGAAGTTCTAGCATGCAATCATAAAATTAGTGAGGTTCCTCTCATTGGGTCAAGCTATTTAATTTTTATTTTAAATTTCAAACTTCAAAGTTCATAATTTTTCTGATGAAAATTAGCAAAATAAATTAAAATTCTTAATGAAATTAAAATTGTGCCATATACAATGGGATAGATGTAGTACAAAATAATGATTATGTCCTTAATTTATAATTTCACTATGATAACTTTAATTAAAAAATTAATGCATCAGTTTCTATCTAGCTTTAGAACTAATCTAATTATTTTTAGTAGAATATTAAATATTAGAAATATTAGAATATTTCTTTGTATTGCTAAGGGATTAGAATGCTTTCACCTTCGTTCCTTCACCTTGGAGGAGTTAATTGATTAGGGTGCCACTTTTTCTACAAATTAATATAGTTGGTGAATCAATTAATATGTAAAATATGTATATCCCAGCAGAACTTTTAAGACACTACACCAAATAAGGGGTATAATTAGAATTTAAACAATCATAGGAGAAAGTGCATAGCAAACAGATGCCAGGGAGGTCAGGAAATGTCCCTGTCGAACGGGACCCAGAGGTGCAACAAAAGGAATTAAACCAGAGTGAAGGCCGCAAAGTTGAAAATATTTACCATTTTATACCAGGATGACCAATGGGATAAGTTAAATATTAAGGGTAAATCGGTCAATTCAGTAGAACGGGAAGCTCCTCTATTCCCTATTATTAAGAGTAGTAATAATATAACCATATGATGTATGAAATCAGCTGGTTTTAATAATGAATTCGCATCGCATAGGGTTCAAAGAGAGTAGTTCGTGAGTTTCTCTGCTCTTAGGGTATCGGGTTAATTAACTTAATATAAAGATTAAATATTTGTTACTATTAAATGTGTTCTAATGGTAATAAAAATTTGATATTATGCCTAGATAAAGACTATTTTATATGGATTTCACCAAAATAATTGCCGTTGATCTGATTTATATATCCCTTTTACTTTTAACTTGAAACACCTTAAAGTTTATATTATTGATTATTAATAATAACATTGTACAATTTTCATAATTTAGATATAAATCTCTCTGAATCATGGTTACTGTAGAGGCAAAATTCTAGGCAAAATTGTGCTCTCATTCATAGAAAATTACGTTCGATTTTTTCACCGAAAAATAGTTGAACTGGTTCTTACTTGATTTATATAGTTGATTCGATTTTTTCAATTCTAGTTTTTTTTAATATATCACAACCGCTAATTCATATTCTCATCTCAATAAAACATTTGATAAATTGAAATCAAAATCAAACAAGATCAAGTTAAAAACTATAATTGAATTTAGGTGTTATATACTTAGAATAATTAAGAAAACACATAAAAGGACATATATTAATCTAAAGAGACATCCCCGTTACCTTTCTTTGTTAAGGATATTTGATTTTTTATTGAAGTGGAAAATTAGGGATACAAATGCAAAAGAGGACTTATTACAATTGGATTTTTTTTGCTTTAAATTTAATGGGCCTAGACTATTTTATAATATATTTATCAAATGGACTATTTCGGTTTTCGGTTTTTTGACGATAGACACCAAACACCGAACCAAACTAGTTCGGTTCGGTTCGATTTTTGAAGTTTCTCTCGGTCTGATTTTTCGGTTTTTATTTATGTCATAGTTCTAAGATATTCTGTTACGAGGCCTATAGTAATGCATAGGGGTGTCAAAAAAATATGAAAAATCGACCGAACCTAACCATATAGTGTTTTTTCAATAAAATCGTGGATTTTTATTTAAGCTTATAACCATCCCGAACAATTAGGGTGGTCTTTTTAATTTATACAAAAAATTAAAAAATTCCCGAACCGAACCGAACCAAATAGCCTTACATGTATGAAATACATTTTATATATTACAAATATGTTAAATTGAATATATAAAATATATTTTATAATTTTTGTTTCAAATATAAAAAAGAATTTTGACCACTAAATTTTGGGCCTTTAGTTGATTGGATTTAGTTTCAAAAGGATACCTCATATACATAGTCAAACGATCATAGATTTAGATGATTTAAGTAGGCACTTTTGGTTATAGTTTAGTTTATCTTATCTTGGTCTCCTCACTATGTTGCTTGATGTATATGTATCAAATTCAAGTTGTGGTTAAAATGGCATACAAGCTAATGTTTGTTTTGGCTCAATTCAACATTGTTGTCTTTAAAGTTATTCTTCTGGTTGGTCAATCGGTGAGGATTCAATTTGCGATGATGCATCGTTGTTGTCTGATACTTGATATAACACATTTCTGCTTAATTACTTTGTATAGTTTTTTTAATAGCTTTTACATTAAATATTTCATAAAAAACAAATAGAAGATTTATTTGATGGTGTACTACAAATAGGTTTGTGGAGATACGTGTCTTTTATTTTAATGGTGGTGTATTCTTAGGTGACACTTTAAAACTAAAATAACCGAAAAATTAACCGAACCGTACCGATGCCGAAAAAAAACAGAGATGATGGGACGGTCTCGAAAAGTCTAATTTTAATTATACAAAATAAAATAACCGAAGAATTAGGATGGTATAATTTTTTTAAAATAACCGATCAAATCGTCCCATTGACACCAATGCATGGAAAGTAAAGGCGAACAATATTGAAATGACAGATAATGCTAAGAAAGAGACAAAAGGGTAGAAAAATCTAGGAATTTTTACTCATTGTAGCTTCTTTTAAGACCTAATTATTAATATTAAATATTCTTTTGTTTAATTATATTTAGTAGCTAATTAACTTTTCTAAATTACAAATGGTAGCTATATCAAAAAATACATAAAACACATATATCTTTCTTTTTTCTCAATTAAATTTCGGACATTTTTCATATACAAAACCCTAAAAATGTCTCTCAACCACCACCATGACCGCCCCTCTCTCTCTTCTCCCTCTAATTTATACCCCTTCTCTCTCTCTGCCCCTCTCTCTCTCTCCGTCTAATTAAAAATCCCTCTCTCTCTCTCTTTGCATCAGCCGTGTGCATTGTTGGTGGCGGTGGTGATGGATTGAATTGAGATTTTTAGTGGAGAGATTAGGGTTTTAAATATTGATGGAAAGATTAGGGTTTTTTAGAATATGGTTCTTTGTGGTTGCTGAGAGATTAGGATTTTTTCACCTGGTAGTGTCCTTCACCATGTGTATTTGTTAAAAGCCAAATACAAATACATTCAAAAATCTGATTCACAAATACACTGTTTTTTAATGTATTTGTCTTTGTATTTTTTAGTGCATTTTTTAGTGTATTTTGTTAATAGCCAAACACATTATTTTTTTGAATGTATTTGTCATGTATTTGAATTTTTTGGTCTTGTAACACGAATGTATAATTAAACCATTCAAATACACGAAAATTTGAAAATATTTACTTCATAGTTTGAAATGTACACAATGGATGAAATACATCAAAAAAAAGTTAAATATAAAAAAAAAATCAGTAAAATACATTAAAAAAAATCACTGAAATACATAAAAAAAAAATCACTAAAATACATCAAAAAAATATATATTAATATCTAATTTAATAGCTCCACCGTTAAAGGTTAAAATGATCATGTTTTTTTTCAGCTGGTTTTATATAACAAATACACGCAAAAACATACACTATTTTGTCAAAATGTAGAGATGGTAATATTTAAAAGGATAGTTACAAATCTAAGAAGTTACTGAGGTAGTATAAGTTTGCCAAAAATCTACTACGGATTGATATTTGTCCGACATATGATATAGTGTAAGATACAACCGAACACTACCAATATATTAACGGAAAAGGGTCAAAAATACCCTTTGAACTATCGAAAATAGGCCACTTATCTTCGTTAAAAAGTCAATTTTACCCTTGCCGTCTAATTTTGAGACCACATAAAGACTACACAAGCCGCAACATGGAAGAAAAATGACGTGGTTGCCAACGGGGAAATAAAAACCTAATTGCCCGAGTTGATCTACCGATTTTTATATATCCAACTTTTACTTTTCATTCCCGCACAAAACAACAAGAGCGTTAAATTTTTTTTTTTTTTTTGATGTATCGAGATAAGCGTTAACATTTAGATATGAAGTTTCATAAAATTTTGAGAATATAAACTTTGATTTAAAATAAGAAATCAAGAATACTTACTGGAAGAGGCAAAATTCTAGGCAAAACCTTCCCCTGTGTTCTATTAAGATCAGTTACGCCGGACTCCGGCGAACTCGAGACACCGACGACCCCTTTTTGCTCCAACCACATCTCCAATGCATACGCCCCTTCTCCCTTCCCCGGCTTCCTTTTTGTTTTCTTTCATTTTTAAAATATGAAGAAAATCCGACTAGCGAGCTTCACATCCTCCCCCCGTCCTCCGTTCATTTCCTAAGAAGAGGTTTGTTTGATGCTATATCCGATACGTTGCTTTTTCAATACGCCGTCTTGCGTTTTTCGGTGACTTAACCGTTGTGTTTTCTATTTTTGTTTAATGTTGAAGAATATAGGGACTTGAGGTTTTTTATTTCCACGTTGCAAAACGTCATTTTTTCTTCCATGTTGGCGTCTTTTTAATTTATAAAAAAAATCAGACGGCAAGTGGTAAAATTGATCCCATACTTTAACGAAGGGTATAAGTGACCTATTTTGTATAAAATTTTTGACATTTTATATATATATAAATACGGTATTTACTAAAATTGAATATATAAAATATATTTCCACGATATACCCCAAAATTTTTTTGTTTCACGAAGTCAACGAAAAAACCAAAAAAAACAAAAAGAATTTTGACCACAATATAAATTTTTGGGCCTTTAGTTGATTGGATTTAGTTTCAAAAAGATACCTCATATACGAGATAGTCATACGATCATATACTTTATATTAGATGATTTAAGTAGGACTAAATTGTTCTATCATTATCACTATTTTATTTTTTTTCCGTTTTATCTTGGTCTCCTCTACTATGTTCATATTCGATTATGTTTTTAATAAAAAAATGTATTGATTTTTTTAATTTTTAAAGCATGATTAACTCAAAAAATATTTTAACACATGCAATAATTTTGTTTATAGCTCAATAAAAAATCAAAATATGTTAAATGTCTTTGGTAAAGTTAAATTACATACTAACTATTCCCATGTTATATATTCTTGAAGAGTGAGAAAACAACAATCGTACAAGTTAAGATGATGCCATCGTTGTTGTCTTGATACTTGATATAACACAGCTTTCGTTTAATTACTTTGTATAGTTTTTTTTTTAATACGATTGTTTTTACATTAAATATTTCAAGAATATATAACATGTCTTGTTTTATAGTTAGTATGTAATTTAACATTTACAAATAGGTTTGTTTTTATTTAACTTATATTTTAATTTTTTATATTCTCGCATATATAACACATTTAATTAACTAAAATAACGAAAATTAATCCTTTAAAAATTAAAAAATCAATAAAAAAAAACATAATCGAAGATGATTTAAAAAGTCTAACGTCTTTATTTATACGGAAAAAAATATAAATTAATGGAATGAAGAATTTAGATGTATTATAATTTATAAAGTATAGTTGTAACACAATACGTCGTGTAAGTTGAGGCTCTCCAATGCATTTGGAAAGTAAAGACGAACAATATTGAAATGACAGATAATGCTAAGAAAGAGACGTTATAAAGGGTAAAGAAAAATCTACTACTGGTATTGATATCCTTCAAGTGTCCGACATATGATATAGTGTCAGGAGGTAGATGCTACAACTGAACACTACCAATTGTTTTAATTAAGGGCAAGCATGGGGGTATAATTTATCTCCTTCAATGGAAGCTTGAAAGAGGTACAATGCTTTTTTAAGTAAATGGATACAATCTGGAGGGAAAGTTAACTCCGAAAACTAAGTGTGTTGTAGATTTGGATAATGTTGAATGTTCTTGAAGCTTCTTCTTCGTCTCCCATTTATAATTGTTTGTGTGTTTGGGTCTAAGACTGACTTGTAGGTTTTCGATTAGTCTGCCGAGCTTATTCGACCTTTGAGACCGATACCCCCCCCCCCCCCCCCCCCCCCCCCCCCCGATTTCTATGGATGCTGTTGAGGGAGTTTGTTAGACTTGCTTCTATCCCCTGAGACTCGGTCAAAGGGGTTGGAGAGGACTGTGGTGTGGCTTGCAAGGCAGAGGTCTGGCTCGTGCGAGGCTGGGATTCGGGGCTCGGTCCGTGTGTTCTAGGTAGGGGTGTACAAAGTAAACCGACAAACCGCACCAAACCGATAAACTGAGAAAAAAAACCCGACTAATGGTTTGGTTTGACTTGGTTTGGTGTTTAAAAAAAAACCCCGACCATAATTGGTTTGGCTTGGTTTTAACTAAAAAAAGTCAAACCGAACCAAATCAACCCGATATTACATGTATTCAACTTTTAAAATATTTTATACATAAAAATATTTATTTGTAATGTAATTTATAAATATTTCTTAAATTTTTTCGTAGTTTTTTTATCCATTATCACATTATCAAGTCTGAACTTAATTTTGAATGTCAATAAGTTTTATATCCTATGGATGTTAGTAACTCAAATAGAGTCCAAACCAAAACCAATTCAACACTAATGCTAACAAAAGAAATTCAATTTACCACTAGGAATGACAATAATGTTGGATATCTATTCTTTTGTTTTGCATAATTGATTTAGTGAGTGAAAATACATGACTTAAGTTCTTTTCTTTGTCGTGTAATTAATACTTATTAGCCGTACTTATTTTAGCATGACTTGGTATTTTTAGATTATGGTCATTTTCTTTATGGCTTGTTAATTAGCAATATTTATTTTAACCGATTTTATTAGCTTTTGTTGAATATTTTAATACAATGTCATTACTCTTCTCACATTTTGTGTTATTTTTTTAAGAAACACCTTAATTATGTAGTTGTATCTTACTAGAACTAAAGAAATATTTGAAGTAAAAGTTATATGTTTTGTATCAAGACTATTCCGGAAAAAAAAAATCCGAAAAACCCGAGAAAATTAAATAACCCGAGGTTGAAAAACCCGAAATTTATTGATTTGGTTTGGTGTATATATTTAAAAACCCGACGCAATTGGTTTGGTTTGGTGTATTTATTTAAAAACCCGATGCAATTGGTTTGGTTTAGTGTTTAAAAAATTCGAACCAACCCGGTCCATATACACCCCTAGTTCTAGGCATGATTTGGACATGTGCAAATTTTTTTACACTTACTGTAAATCTTAACTTAAATGTGATATTTTTGTACCAAATGAACTCGGATAAAAGAACTACATTCGTAAGTTCATGGCAGGTAATAGTACCAACAAACGTAAAATACATGAGTTGTCTTATTAATTTATAGCAGTACATCTTTATTAAGTAGTAAATTTTTCTTGACACCGAAAGCGGAAAAATAAAAGAAAGCAAAGTCCCATATCACCGACATTGTGGTCAATTCTGAAAACGATAATAATGATTTTCATTAGCACAAAAAAATTTAATCTTTATTTCCTCAGTAGGCCTAGTAGTCTAGAATGTTTGAACAGTTCAGACAAGATTAGAACACGAATATCACGATCAAACAAAAGAAGAAGAAGAAACAGAAACATTAGCGCGTTTGGTAGAATAGAAAGTTAATGTCAATCTTTCCCATTTGGGCAATTGCTAAAAAAGTGTCACAGTCACCCAACCCCCACGGATCTAATGTATGTCCCCACACCCCATACATCCGAAACCACAGCCTCTCCAATCTCCATACATACAAACGCGTCACATTTCAAAACATCATTTTCAGTCCTTTCAATTCACAGCTAATTAATTCCTTTATTCAATTCTCTTTCTTGGATCCTTCCTCCTGGTTACATAAACTCTACTATATATATTCATCCTCCTTTTATCTTCCCATATCAAACACAATCACAAACAACTCTAATTTATCCCTTCAAGGCACAAGTACATATCCTTTAATTGTTTCCTTAAGATTTTCTATAATGTTGCTGCAGCTCTCCATTCTTGCAATTTTCTTGCTATGTCCTGCTTGGGCTGATAATTTCTACCAAGACGCGACGGTCACGTTCGGTGACCAGCGGGCTCAGATAAAAGAAGGTGGCCGCCTTCTCGACTTGTCCCTCGACAAAATTTCAGGCTCCGGCTTTCAGACCAAGAATGAATATTTATTCGGAAGGTTCGACATGCAGCTCAAACTAGTGCCTGGAAATTCTGCTGGCACTGTCACCACCTTCTACGTAAGTTCTTAGGACGTAGTCCTGAAGCAGATTCAAAATTTTGAGTATGCGTTCTGAATTCTAAAAGAAAAACAGCTTATTGGATTCTAAAATATCAGATGCATTAAGTGAATTTCTTAACACAACTATAGGATTTCTGCTAATTTTATTAGGTTCTACCGAACTTGTAACCAATACTCTAGCTCCACCCCTGGTTCTTACAAGTACTTTTTAACTATAAAGAACATATATACTTGATTGAAGTTCTTAACTTTATTAGCTTTGTGTAATTTGCAGTTGTCATCTCAAGGAGCAGGGCATGACGAAATTGATTTTGAGTTTCTGGGAAATTCATCAGGCGAACCTTACACAGTTCACACCAATGTTTACTCACAGGGAAAAGGCAACAAAGAACAACAATTTCGCCTTTGGTTCGATCCCACCTCATCGTTCCACACCTACTCTATTGTTTGGAACTCTCAACGCATCATGTACGTTACTAACTAAACTTCTCCTTTTAGTATACTCTAAACAATTACTAGTACAGTATTATTTTGTGTTACCGTCTGACATTTTGGGGATTTGTCTAATTGTCCAGATTTTTGGTGGATAACATACCAATAAGAGTGTTCAACAACCACGAAGCACTTGGTGTTGCATTCCCAAAGAATCAAGCAATGAGAGTTTACGCGAGTCTATGGAATGCTGATGACTGGGCAACACAAGGCGGACGGGTGAAAACAGATTGGTCCATGGCTCCGTTTACAGCCTCTTACAGGAATTTCAAGACAAATGCGTGTGTTTGGTCAGCTGCATCGTCTACTTCGTCTTGTGGAGGCTCTAAGGCTGACTCAGTGAATAATGATCAGGCTTGGCAAACTCAAGAACTGAATGCCAATGGCAGAAATAGGCTTAGATGGGTGCAGCAGAAATACATGATTTATAATTACTGTGCAGATGCGCAAAGGTTCTCTCAAGGCTTTCCTCCTGAATGCAAACGTTCGAGGTTCTAAGGATTAAGTCAGTCTATGTTGTCTATAGAATTCTTGTTTTTCTTTAATTTTGTTCTGGGATGTCATGAGAAAAAAGAACATACTGTAATTATCTGTATAAGCAACTTAAATTCTTTATTCTTTTTGTAATCATGAAATAGAAATTGTAACAATGAATCATTTTTCAGCCAAGCTTACGATACTGAAATATAATGCATTACATGATGCGTTTAATCTGTACTTCTATCATCAGTAAGAATACACCAACAGAGTAAAAAGTTCATCATACTTGCAGTTTATTTGATTCAAATCTTAGAATATTTAGTGGTAGAATCGAAGAAATGAAACAATTACTCAGCTTCTTTCACAAACATATGCTATGACAGAAGGGCAACTCAGCCTCTCACAGTTGTAATCCACACGTGGGGCGTCTGCAAGATTGACTAGGCTCTTGCATTAGCTTCCTGAGAAAGTATCAAAGTTTCAAGTATCCTACCTTAGTTCACTCTATGCTACAACATCACACATTACGATTACCCTCATCAAAAGCTTCAGTTATCATACAAAACATCCAATCTGCAGAGTCCATCTTTAAGGTATAGTGGTAGAATGGCGGAGGTAGTCCAATTCGATTGGTACTATAGTTGTAGGAATAAGACAACGAAATTTGAGTACGCGCGCATGTTTTCTCTAGAAAGATGTCGAGCATTTCTCTTTCATGGAGTATGAGAATACTTTTAGAGCCTGTTTGGAAAGCCACCTGGTAATTGGAATTGGTGTAATTACTACTTAGCGTCAATACTGACATTTTGGGGATTTTTTTGTAATGTGTCCAGATTTTTGGTGGATAACATACCAATAAGAGTGTTCAACAACCACGAAGCAATTGGAGTTGCATTTCCTAAGAATCAAGCAATGAGAGTTTACGCGAGTTTATGGAATGCTGATGACTGGGCAACACAAGGCGGGCGAGTGAAAACAGATTGGTCCTTGGCTCCGTTTACAGCTTCTTACAGGAATTTCAATACAAATGCTTGTGTTTGGTCAGCTGCATCGTCTACTTCGTCTTGTGGAGGCTATAAGGCTGACTCAGTGAATAATGATCAGGCTTGGCAAACTCAAGAACCGAATGCCAATGGCAGAAATAGGCTTAGATGGGTGCAGCAGAAATACATGATTTATAATTACTGTGCAGATGCTCAAAGGTTCTCTCAAGGCTTTCCTCCTGAATGCAAACGTTAGAGGTTCTAAGGATTAAGTCAGTCAATGTTGTCTATAGAATTCTTGTTTTTCTTTAATTTTGTTCTGGGATGTCAGGAGGAAAAAGAGCATAGTGTAATCATTTGTTAAGCAATATATTCATTATTCTTTTTGTAATCGTGAAATAGAAATAACAATAAATCATTTTCCTGCAACTCGAGCTTGTACTTGGCAACTCTGCTGGCACCATCACCACCTTATTGTTCAATACTTCAATTCCGCTGTTTTAAAGCTATCCCACCTCTGTATATACTATTATTCCACTAACAAGTTGGTTCTATGATAATATCGTTACCTTCTCAACGAGTGGCACTCGTACAAGATTGATTCAGCTCTTAGGCAGTCTGGGGGAACCCATATACAGCTTATGTCTAAGGAAAAGGCAACAAAGATCAGCAATTTCGGACTTTGTTTTGAGCCTACCACTCTCTTCCACACCTATTCGATCCTCATGGATTTCAAACCACATCATGTAATAACTCAAAGGCGCCTTGCAGCTTTCATTGCAAAATTTTATGTAACATTCCCCTTGGACAACAACCAACCGAGCCACTGATCCGCCATTCCCCAAGACAGAAATGATGGTCCATACAAGCTTGTGGAACGCCAATAACTAGGCACAACAAAGCCTCATCTTCTGCTGGTTAACAACCACTGTTTCTAAGAACAATGTAGCTCAAGGTCAGGATGAGGCTTGAATGGTAGAACAACCACTTGAATGGAAAATGTAGCTCAACTTCATTGGCAATTATGCCACTTCTTACTGTGTCAATTACATTCTAAATCCTTCACTAAAAGGCAGCTCTGATTTTCTCACAATTAAAGGACGCTTGGTTTTCCTACTTCGTATTTTGAGACAGCTTTGATTTTCTCACAATTATCATCTCAAAGTGCACGACATGATGACATTGATTTTGAGCTTCAGGAAACATGTCAATAACCACTGTTTACAGTGATGGCAAAGGGATAAGGAATACTAACTCTACCATGGCCAAGAAAAGACCTACGCCTATGGATTTGCTCTTTAATACTAATAGATGTCATGCAGTAAATGTAGAATCTTGAAAGCCTTCTCTAACTTGGAATAGTCAAAAACTCTAGCATAGTTCACATCATCACCAAAAAAGTTCTTAAAATCTTAATCAAAAGAATCGTATGCTCCTTAAACCCTATATTTTAATGATTATCCTCCACCTTCACATGTTTATTGCTTTACTTCCCAGAGCACAAAGCTGTTTTAGAATCTGTATGTTAATAATTGATGTTTTTCCTTTTCCATCAGATTTTTGGCATGAGATACCAAATCTAGAGTGAAATGAAGAGAAGAGAACTATTCAGACAGTAAGCAAGCTGAATGTAAATATCAAATTATCCTTTTGGAGTGATCACACACTGAAACACTAACTGAGCATTGCTTCTTGATCGAATTTGAATATATAGGTTAAAATTCAGAAAAAAATAAAATGAAGTAGCTTTAAAATGCAAAAGAAATGTTCTGCTCTATGAATCCCAGCATGGATATTGTCAATATAATACAGAGATTGATATGCTTCGCGGACCGATGGCTTCATTCCCTACTTAAGTAACAATGTACTTACGAGTTCAGGGTTTTCACATGTTCCAGGAAAACAAAAGGAACAGTAAATTCAACCAGGTTTTGCAGTTGAAGACGTGAAAACTTCTGGAGCAAGCTTTAATCCTACTTCTCTACTTGGCCTGCAGAAGTCGAAACCAAATAATGGAAATGCATCAGGTCCAAACATGACAGAGATCTTGACAATTGAGAAAGGAACAATTCAATTTCAAATCCATTGCAGGATAAACTATCAGAGGTATAACTAGTGCATAGCCCTTTTTTCTTCTTTTCGAGAAGAAAGTGCATAGCCTCATTTAACCTGGCCGAAATCACTCCCCAGTTTTCCAGGTTCCTCCTACTGAAAAGCCTACAATGATCTACATGATATTTGAGGCCAAATGAATATATGAAATGTTTTACTTTTCATTTGGCTCAGGTTTTATGTAAGACCCTAGGACCTAGCACTAATTCCCATTTGATCATCATTTTCCTCTTCAGGATGGATATAGAAGGAGGAAAAGAAAAAGAAATCTCTAGCAGACAATATATGCTTTGAAAATAAGTTCCCAACCTTCTCTTTTATATGATGCATATACTCCCTCCATAATTGTCCACTACCCCTCTCTGAAATGGATCTAGAAGAGGAAAACAAAACAGGAATCTCCAGTATACTACTACTTATGCTTTGAGAAGGATCTCCCATTTCATTTGTATGATGCCTCTTTTTCCGCCATCCTAATTAAGGTGTCACATCATGTTTATTAAGATAAGAGTTAGAGTTTTACTATAGTTAAACAAAAGTGAAATATAGTGTGGACAAATTCAACTTTGAGAAGAATTTGAACAATTTCTTATGGCGTAAAAGCACTGTTGGCTTCTTTTTGATACTAGAATATTGAAAATGTTGAATTGTTTATGGAGTAAGTTTCCCTTTGGGAAAGTTGGAAAGATTCTACCTAGAATAATAATAAGTTAAGTTAATTTGGGTTATACAGAGTACTTTTTCTAGTCCAATACAACTGCAGTTTCGCCTCTTCTTTTGTCTCATTAGTTCACTATTATCTTGGCTTAATATCTAAATTGACACATATACATGCACCGGGTTTTAAATCCGTCCCCACAACTTCCGTTTATCCCATTTTAACACCTCTAATTGGTCAAAATACACATAATAAGCACCTCTACAGGGTTGAGCTAATCGCGTGAATCATAGTTGTGCACACGTGGATAAAACATAACAAATCTTCTCCACCTACATACTAAGGGCTTCAAGTATATGCAGTAGATTATGGGTTAAAAACTCACAGATACATAATAAAATCCATGTTGAAAAATTAACAGAAGCTCCTCAAATTTTCCATTCAGAAAAAACTTTAAGAAATTAGCAAGATGATCAAAGGAAAAAAAATGGAGCATTTGTTATGGAGGAAAATGTTTTCCATGGAAAACATACTACTTCCTGAATCATTATACAACTAGGATAATGTAAAGATACTGTTTGTTTTCAAATCTAATTATGTGGGCTTAAGGTTAACAACAATCTTGCTGCATTGATTGAAGTAAGTGATATAGACAAGGAATTGAGATATATGTAAAAGGAAAAAACTCTGATATGTCATTTTTGTGGAGAATATATTTTCCTCCAGGGAAATATTTTCTTCCTTCCAAAAAGGTAACAAAAAGACCAAACCACAATAGGTGCTTAATGGTTCTCCATCATATGTCATTACAAATGGGGCATGCTTAACTTATGATTCTGTTCATTTTGAAAAAAGAAAAAAATGAAATCTTGCTAAATAGAAGTAGAACAAAAGCTCAGTGGTAGTTTTATTACCTTAAGGAAAGAAAAAGACACATTTGGAGAGAATGTAGTAGCAATGCCATGGCCGCGTGATACAAAAAACCCTAATTGGTAAGGGAGAAAGACAAGAGTTGAGAAATTTGGATTCAAAAGGATATTGTGAATCCACCCCTTTTAACTCACAGAGAGCATTAGAATTTCAGAAGAGAAGGCTCTGTTCTTTTGTCTTCTTCTTCAAGAAGCAGTCCCCAACAGAACAATGCACACTCTCTGTTTTCTGTGGGTTTAAGAAGGGGTTTTCCACAGCTTGCACGACTTCCCATGAAGAGGATGCCAGCTACATTCAGACAAGTCTGGTTTCCAATGTGGGGTTATGTATTTCTAATTTTGTACTAGGGCCCTATTAATTTGAATTTATGTAAGACCCATCTATGAAGCTCTAGTTCTTTTTTTTTTTGGCGCGGATTGCCCCTTATTTGGGGTGGTCTTTAATTTTTACCCTTCAAATTGGTGGTTTTTTTAAATTTTTTTTAATATTTAAAGTTGTGGGTTCAAATCCCAGCTCATTTCAAAAAAAAAAAGTGATCTGCCCAGCAAATTTGACCTCCAGCGAAGGGCAATCCTGCAAATTGCCTGCTCTAATTAAAAGAGGAAAAGCTTCTTGTCACTTTTAATTAGGGGTGTGAAAAATATTTTTACCCAATCAAAATATAATAAATGGGTTGGGAAAAATATTTTGGGTTGAAATGGGCTAAAAATATATTTTTTGATTCTATTTTTTAAAAAATATTTTTCGTGGAAAATATTTTCTAGAAATACATATTTAGCGAAAAATATTTTCATGGATTTTTCGTGGAAAATGTTTTCGAGAAAAACTTTTTTTGTGAAAAATATTTTCCTTCATATCAAACACACCACAAATTTACAAGATGCATGATACAAGAAATGTGTATACATAAAAACCTCAAGCAATAAAATCAAGTAAAATTTACTTGCCATAGCTACCCCTAAGACTTAATTATAGATAGTAACTACCTTTTTTAATATTTAAGTTTAGTAACTATATTATTCAAAATTTACATTTCATAGCTACCCTTTTTTTTTAATTAACTGTGTTGCCCCATAATCCCTAAATACACGCCGCATTACTATCTCTCTCCCTAAATATACTCTCTCTCCCTAAATACATGGTAATTGTTCCATTTTTTTTTCTTCCATTTTTTCAAATCATAATTAAAAATGATTTCCAGCCAATATGACTTCATATACAAAGAGTTAATTAATGGCATCAACTAGTAAACTTGAAAACAAAAAGATCAATGGCACTGTTGTCCTTATCAAAAAGAGAGCTTTAGAGCTTGTTCCATTTGAAGTGGTTCAACGACAAGTTTATGATATTCTTGGGCATAAAGTTATCCTGCAACTTATCAGTTCTGTTAATGGAGATTTAGCTGATTACATTCATAACAATTCACTTGCTAAATCTCCATGGATGGACCGAAAGAAGAGGAAAAACCTTCTTATGTTTGCTGATCATGTGGTGTTGTTTATCTTATGAGTGATGAAGAATAGCATTGATTATAGCAATATGATATTGTAGCATCCTCTAGGAGCAAAAGAATAGGTTGTTGGTGTATAAACATCATTAATGAGTGTTGTGGAGCTTAATGCCCACCAAGTGTTTGATAAAATGTTCAGTATATTTCTGTGTATATTTGTGTATTAGTAAACAATATATTTAATTTTCAATATATTTCAGTGTATTATTTTTCCCATTGACTATATGTATTTCAGTGTATTTCTATTTATAATTTAATTTTCTTTGAAACGCATATTCTTTCGTCTTGCCGCTTCGTCTACATTGCAATCGGTTCAATTTATGGCTACTTTTCATTTTTCCTTTTTTTGGTATGTGAAATTTATAGGCCGAATAATCCAAAATTTCTGCCGAAACTGTCTACTATAAAGGTAATATGACAATATATTACTCAGTGTTTGGATAGAGATTAGTTTCTATTTTTATAACGGTAATGTTCATATCAGCTTGCGCTCACATTAACTAATTTCACCGAGTATGTAACTATGTCCACAACGACTTTCACGAATCGAAAGAAAGTAGTATTTTTGCCTCACAAACCTCATAGTTCTTACCTCAGTTTAGTGACCACTACCCACATATTGGATGCCTAGTTGTACAAATACTTCGCCATATTAGCCTGTAGATAATCCATAGCAATCTGTTGCTTGGTTTCGCATGAGCCGAAACTACTATTGTATAGACCGGGATTTACAGTCCTAGCCTCCAAATTTGACAAATACAAAATAAAAGGCTTCCGAAAGTTTACCTACAACCTAATAAGACCCAGTCTAGTCTTGAATAATCATCTTAGCACAGCAGGTTACACCTGAAATTCCAGTCTTAACCTAGTGTTCTGTTCGACAACAAGACCTGCTGCTAGGAGGATCTGTAAGAGCCACTTTCATGACCTCAAGTAAGAAACTCATCAGTTTCTAGAGCTGAAATCATAAGTATACTTCTTCCAGATAAATCCCAGTACAATTGAACACATATAAGCAATAAATATCATTAATAATATGATATCCAACACTGCCCACCAGGGGTTATACGAATGAAAAGATATTACCCAACATTTTTTTTTTCCCTGTGATGGATTTGAATCTTAATCTCTATCGTGTTTATCCATTTCATTGATCACTAGACCACATCCTTCAATAGACAGGTTACATTACGACCAGTTCACCACGTTAGTTAGCAGCCTAGCAGTCCCTTTGCTGTACAATTTCATTCAAGAGGGATCTTCTAAACCACAAGAGTCAGATAAGATAACTTCCAACAGAGCCATAAGCTACACCACCACACATGATGTAGCAGCAACTGTGCATTAAGGCAACAGAGCTAACAACTAAGTGGTAATGTTAAAAACGTAAAACCATATCTAAGTTCCAAAAGTTATGGAGTTGATAGGGGAAAACAAAAAAATGGCCAGTGTCAACAAATAAAAATGAGAAATGATGGACAAAACTTGCATAAACCAGCTATACAGAGTGAATTTTCAAGCTACATACAAAAAGCCATGACCCATCCACATAAAATGCCATGTTTAGCACTTCCGGGACTAATATCCGGTTCGATACTGAGGCATGAATCAATAAAAAAGCCACCCCAAACTACATTGGAAAAGAAGGGGAGCCCAGCAGCATTCGGGGTGCAGTGTAAGCAATCTACCTGACACGTCAATCAATGATTGATTTCACAGTTTAAACCCGTAACATACAGATCACACCGAGACAACTTTTTCATCGCTCCAAGGTTCCCTCTTCCCAACCCACGTTGGAAAAAGAATGAAGAATTGACAAGGAAAAAAGACCAAAACATGTATATAGAGTGAGTATTCGAGCTACATACAAACACACATAACCCACCCACATAAAACGCATTGTTTAGCACTTCCAGACTAATATGCAGTTCAATACTGAGCCATGAAACCAATAAAATAGCCTTCCCCAATCCACATCGAAAAAGAATGAAAAATAAACAAGGAAAAAAAGGACTAAAACAGGTATTGACAAGCTGATGGTAACAATCAGCTAAAGAAACTAGAGCTCAGCAAGTTCATGACAATTCAGAATATACTTCCCAGAGAAGATACTGCAACATAAGATATGTTCAAAATAGGGATCATCTTTCTTGTTTTTTTCACCAAAACAACAAATTGTGGGAAGGGGTTTCATTTATAAATCCAACCAGAGGGAAAACCACCAAAATGTTGTCATACGATTGCAATAGCAACAACCCCGCTTGCTTCACAGTAATACAACTCCCAACACTTTATGAAGCCGAAACTATCAATTTAAGCAATTCAATCATTCGATGCAAACACACTACTACATACAAATTCAGCAACTCTCTAAGTAATTATTACATCACATTCGGGATCAACAAAATCATCGTAATCAAACTCATTGAAATGAGAAATAAGCACTAATACAAGGATATAGTGAGCTAATTTCAGCATAACAAACAAAAACATATTTCGGCACCACTAGCTGAATAATAGTGTAATCTATTATCGAGTAATATCAAAAGGTTAACTAATAATAACCCAACATAACAAAAGCACTATCAAAATTGTAAATTCCATAACTTGATCAGCACAAAACCAAAAGAAACTAAACTTATTAAAGATCAGGCTATAAGGGTTTACGCTTTTCGTCCGTATCGAAGATACCAAATAACACCAACAACTCCAATTGCAACAACTGATGATGCAGCAACCACAGGCAAATTCACATCAGCACCAAAAAACCCAACTTTATCATCACCAACAGGAATACCATTAATATCCCTAGCAACAATTTTTTCACTAATAACCCTTTCTTTCTCAGCTAATTTCTTTTCCAACACCCCAGCTTTCTCAATCATCTCCTTAACTCTCTTTTCTAATTCCTCTTTCACCATATAAAGCTCTTTCTTCTCCTTTTCCCATTCCTCATTATTCACAACAGTACCCTCAAGTTCCTCAATATGCTTCTTTAGTCCCTTAATTTCTTCTTCCTTCACTTCCACTTCTTTCTGATTATTTCCAGAAACCTCTAGCTTCTCCAATTTCGACAATAACAGATTCTTTTCACTCTCAATAGCATCAATCTTCACATTCTTCTCATTTTCACTACTCTTCAGCCCTTCTAATGACAATTTTACCCCTGACAGCTCATTATTGGAACTTTCTAGATCACTCATAGCAGTTATAAGATCATGTTGCAGCTTCGCCACCTCACCTTCCAGCTCAGCAGCTCTGGCAGCTACTGATACTAAACCTTTGTTCTCTTGCTCGATATTCTCCACCTTTTTAAGCAATTCCGATTTTTCGTTGTTAGATTCGTTGATTGATGTTTTGAGTTTCTCGATTCGCTGTTTGATGACGTCATTCTCGTGTAAAAGCTGAGTTTTCTCTTGCTCGAGGGCGAGTATCTTCGTTTTCAGTGCTGAGGTTTTTGATGACGTGGCGTCGGAGGTTTCGTCGACGGCGATATCTACCGGCGCGTCGTCGTAAAACTCGCCGTTGGTAACGTTATCATCTGCCATAGTTAAAACCTGAAAATAAACAAATGGATTAATTAAACGAAGAGAAAATTGTTGAAAAATTAAGAAGAAATCAAACAAGAAACTGTACCTTTGTAGTATGAATTAGGGTTTTTTTGTTGATTGTAGAGAAGAGAAATGAGAATAATTAGAAAAAATATCTTTTACGGGTTTGTGGGAATATTATCAAAAATCTTGTTGGAAAAGAATAAAATGAGATATCGCTTTTGGAGCGGATGGAGGACACGTGTAAAAACGGACGGTGTATTATTGACCATTTTTTTTTTGTAGTGTACGCACATGTGCCAAAAGCAATTGTGATTCTTTTTTCGGAAAAGATTCAAATATACCATTCAACTATCAAAAATGGCTCATTTATGCTATTCGTCTACAGTTTGGCTCATTTATGTCATTGAACTATAGGAAATGGCTCATTTATGCCATCGAACTATAGGAAATGGCTCATTTATGTCACTCATCAATAGTTTGACTTATTTATGCCATCACCTGTTACTAAAATGACTCATCCATACCATATTTCATTAAAGTTGGTTTTACGATATCATGTATGACATGTGGCCTCCAACTAGATTATGATTGTGGATAGGTAAGGTGTATGGGTCGGATTTTTTATTAATTTGGTATTTAAAATTAGGCTGGTTTAATTAAACGACGTAGATCTCTAATTGGAGGATACGTGTCATGTCTGGTATTATAAAATCGGCGTTAATGAAAAATGGCATGGATTAGTCATTTTGATAACGGGCGATGACATAAATGAGTCAAACTATTGATGAGTGGCATAAATGAGTCATTTCCTATAGTTCGATGGCATAAATGAGCCAAACTGTTGACGAGTGGCATAAATGAGCCATTTCCGATAGTTGGATGGCATATTTGAGCCTTTTCCGTTCTTTTTTTGTGCGGATTGCCCTTCAAAGGCGCTAGTTTTAAGTTTCCGCCCTCAAATTGTTGATCTTTTAACTTTTGTCTTTCGTCTAAAAATTCATGGCTTTTTGTTCGAATTTTTTGCTCAGTCAAAAATTTAAAAAATTGTCAAACTTTTACATTGACTTTTTTTTTAATTTTTAACTGAGCGGGGGTTCAAACCTGAAATTCATAAATTTTTAGGCGAAGGGTAAACGTTCAAGACAAACAATTTAAAGACCATCCCCAGATAAGGACAATGTGCAAATTGCCATTGTGATTTGAGACGAAAACTTTTGTTATTCGTTGGTGTAGGGCCAAGGCGATTGTGAATGGGCAAGTTACATATTTGGCCAATCTATCAAAAGTAATAACGGAGTTCATTAGTTAATTATATAAAATAATATCCATTATTATATGTTAAAAATATATATTTTATGTATATTATACATTAATATACAAAAAAGTATATATTTATTGGCTATTATTTTTATGATTAGCTATTTATGTCAATTTCTCGTTATGAATTGCATTGGTTCATTCGCACAAATGCCCTATTTTGGGGGTGGTCTTTAATTTTTGCCCCTCAAATTTAGGGATGGCAACGGGTGGGGCGGTGGGGGTGCGGTGTGGGTTCTATCTTAACCCGCAAATTTTCAACCCGCCCTGCAAAGCATTTATACCCGCGTCCCCCCGCCCCGCACACAAAACCGCATCCACCCGCAGGTATAACTTGTTCCAATAATGATGATCCACTCTTTCATTCATTTTTGAACTCTTGACCTTTCGAGAATAACTGGACTTTAAATAAGTCCTTTTAGATAATAACCGCGCAACTATAACGAAGTTATTATTGTAACACTCTGTTGCTTTCATCCAAATCTACGCTCACTTACAGTAACTAATATTAGTTTACGTTAGTAAAAAATTAACTTTACTAATTATATATAAAATTTTAGTTTTTTTTTTGGTTGGGGGGGGGGGGGGGGGAACTGAAAATTTAGGAATTAGAAAAGAATTATTACTGTGTACATATGTAATGCTATTTTTATTAAAGAGTTTACTTTTACTCAGTGAAAATTGATGCCCCTTACTATAAAATAAGATGGACTTTATTTTAACTTTGACGGAATCTTCTCAAAATGATAACTAGATACATACTTGTGCGAATATTATCTACGTGAACATGAAATGATAAATGAAATCTTGTCTTAGTTAAGTAAACTATTCTATCAAACTTATTTTTTCTTATGGAAAAAATAAATGAAAATGATCATGTAAATTAATGTGTTATTTGCAAAGTTAGAATATATTATGCCAAGAAAAATGGCATTCAGTTGCCTTTCAAATTTACTTTCATCCCATTATCTAGAGAATGGAGATATAGGCGTAAGAATTGGCACGGTGAATGCAAACACAAATACATAATTTTAGTAGGCGATTGGCCATAGATACCAAAAATAAATTCATTTTTTTTGGAATTTTTGAAGTTGGAGTTGTGTTTGACCATAGTTTTTGAAATTGTAGTTTTTGGTGAAATATAGTTGTAAAAAAGTGAAAAAAGTGAAATTTTTTTTTGGTGAAATATTGTATGGCCAAACGCCCAAAAAAAAAAGTGGAAAAAAGTGAATAATTTTTTTGAACCCAAACCGCAAAGAATTTTAAAATAATTTATTTTGGCCCCCCCCCATCGCCATCCCTATTTGCGGTCTTTAACAATACTTCAAGTTGAAAATATTCGGAATATTAAAAAAATGGAAGGCAAAACGCCCAAATTAAAAAGTTTAAAAAAAAAAAAAAAATCATAAAAAAGTTTCTGAATAACTATTTTATTGGCCAGTTTTATAGAAATTAAGTTACCACCTAGTTTTATATAACCTACAAGATAACCAAATAGGCATAATTTACCCGTGCTAGTACGAATCCGCAAAGATACTTTTTAAAATAATGAGAAATAGAGGCAAAAATTAAAGATCAATCCATATGAAGAACAATCCGCACAATTTTTTGAATTGCATTGGCATAGGTTAATTGGCAGCCCATCAAGTCCAAGTTCTGATGAGGCTCCCTTTTTGAATATATGTTTGACCATCTTTATAAAGATAGCAATCTTTTGCGACCAACAAAAAAGAAAATAGAGCGAGTTAAATTGGGACCCTGAGTATCTTTTTCTTCAGCAAGTATAGTTTACATGAGAATAGAAATATTTAATTGGACAATAATCATTACAGATTTTTTGAATACTAACCGTAGCTTTTTGACCAGTTGTCCCTTTAGGAAAGTCGGAATATATAAGATTAGTTTTTGCTTCACGATTTTGTTCTTTTTTTTCTGGAAAACAATTTCAAACAAGTATTCTGTACTATATTTCTTAATTAATATAAATAAATGTGATATTAATTGTTGTTTGTCATAATTATTAACGGACTTTGGGTTGGTGTGGAGGGCGATACTCACCATGGTGCCACACATCTTCCTTTTTTTTTTTTCTTTTTTTTTTTTCCGGTTAAACCACACATCTCACTGTATTTGGTTTAAACTTTGCCTAACTTGTGGAGAATTAACAAAAGTAGTGTTTTATAGGAGTTGGTTAAACGTGGTTAGGAATCAATATATAATATAAAGCCTAAATCTATAGAATCTTACCTAAAGAGAAAAAAATTCCTATTTATCTATTTTCTCAAATTTTTGGCATTTTCTCTTATTTTTCACCTAACAATTCTAGCAGAATGATAAAAGAAATCCTATTAATTCCCTCATTAATTAAGTTCTTTCCTCATAATTTTGTGTATACTAAAAGCCTTAAGTTATAAGAAGTCTGAAAGGTAACGTATTTCATAATGTTATTAAATGTAGATGAGAAACTCAATGGCCTGCTCTATCATATGGGTATTGCGGTTGCTTATTTTGTTGTAGGGTTGCATTTTAAAGAAAATATGCAGAAGGAGTTTTCACTCGGATGAAACCAGCCGTGAATGAGTGGATTTTTTAAAATGGTGATTGACATTTTTACATTGTTACGTTTCGGGACTCTTTTTTTTTTTTTTTTCGTGGTGGAAACAAGTGGTATATGATGTGAGACTCATGGTAGATCACTATTTTCTAATGAGAAATTCTTCATGCATTTTCTCATTTTTTCTTCTTGCAGATTTCCAAGCAATTTGCATTAGCGAGGTATATATGTTCTAAAATTTACTCCTTTTTGTTAATTTATGGACATCCAAATTTTTGTTTTCGATGATCAATTTAACTCGATTATTATGGTTATAAGAGTATTTTTTTTTTCCTTTAATTTTCTTTACTTTGTGTGTATGGATTGTGATCTTTATAATAATTTTGTTTTTGTTTCAGATGTCCTCCATGGAAATACGAGCTAACAACGATATGAGTTGTTACATTCTATTTCCCGTTTTAATATCATAAAATGTCATTTCTTGGTAGAGATTCCACCGTTGTTTTACTTGAAGATCTAACATTTATGCTTATATTATCGACAATAGTTTAACTCTCCTAATCTATATATATATATATATATATATATAAATGCATTGGCATAGGTTAATTGGCATTTATCATTTTGTCAATTTTTTGACATTTTTCTCTTATATTTCCCATAAAATGTTTGTTGAAAAATAAAATTACTCTATCTGATGATTGTCTACATTCATTGCTCAATTAAAAGGCATCTTTAAGAAAATAAACCACCATCATTACCTTTTTGAAGAAGCCCAGTTTGTCTTTAATAAAGATCTCTCCTTCAAAAGGAGCAAGAATCTTGCTACTTGAATATAAGGAGTTGCCATCCATGATCAAGAAAAGAAATGCAAAATATAGCCCGTGCTTATCATTTTGGCCTTGGCGGTGTGAAAGAGAGCGACTCTAAAATAATTGTGTTTGGATAAAGTCTTGTGGGTAAATATAAACACAAACATGATTACTTTTATAATCTCTTTTATTTGTTTAATTTGTAACTCACCAAAAGCATTTGCAAGATACAAAAGTTATAGTTTGCTTTACTTTCTAACGTATTCATTGACAAAGTATATACTTGAGCTTTTCTATATATGGACAATCAACCACGCTTCACGAAAATACAGATTTTTCGGTGAATATTTTCACTATCCCTATCTATATATATATATATATATATATATATATATATATATATATATATATCGTCGTTATAAGATAGAGATTTGAAATTTTACCATGATAAGTTTGAGGACATTCATGTTGTTCCTTTTAGAAATAAATACATCATTTATGTGTTATCATAAAATTGTCGCGTTTTTATTAAATAATAATTCATATTCATATATTAGATATGTGAAAGAATCTAAATATGCACTTAATTCAAAAGTTCACGTATTATTATTTTAATTGGCAACTTACGAATACTAAAACAAGTTAAACATTCTACAAAATAATACTCCACTAAAAGAATTCTATATCAATCTAATGGATGATGTAATACATTCACAAGCACATGCTAAAATCACTGCGAAGTGGATTGCAATTTGTCTTGAGCACTTCATCCATTAGACTGATATAAGTTTTTAGCATATGGCATTAGCATAAGTAATTATGGTCATGATATATAATTCTAAATTTGACTTAAAAATAATTTATGTGCAACTTAATTATGTGAAAAAAAAAAAGAAAGTAATATGGACTATAATTTGTTACTAATCTATAATTTTTTTTTTTTTTGGTTATAATCTCTCTACCACACATCTCACTGAATTTATTATGTTGTTGTTCTATATTTTTATTTTTATATTAAACAATAATAATTTGATTAACTATGTGGAGGAATTAACAAAAGTAGTATAATTATAATAAGAATTCATCTAAGTTTTGATTCTAATAAGAGTTCATCTAAGTTGTAATTTTTATAAAGATAATTATATATAGTTTTATGATAAAAGAATTGATTTTATAAATGGAGTATGTTGAACTATTTTATTTCTTCTTATGTCAACTAAATTTATAATAGTATTATTTTATCGCAAAGCGCGGCCACATTCACTAGTGGTATGATAATGTAAGTATGATAGTGATTTTCTAGAGAACCTATCTTTTAGAGAATTTCTAATTTATATCTTGTATTAGCAGTGCAATGAAATATGCTCGGCAGAAAAGATACCAAGAAAGCATATGATCAGTTTTAACGGGTTTAAAATTATAGCCGAATACAAGATATGAACTTTATGAGTTCGATTTAGAAAGTTTATCACAATAAACTTTACTTACTGAGTTTGAATTATTTGTAAATAGATTTTCTCTAATCATATTATGAACTTGAATCAAAGTTATACGATCAGGCTGAGCTCATATATCCGCCCTGACTTAAATTAAGATGTAACTTTTAGTATAACAGAAAATTGATACGTCTTTGACATGTCAGCAGCAAGGTGGCGGTGGCAAATTAATTGAATTTTGTGCTGGCCTCATGATATTTACGAAGTAAAGCTAAGAAATGGTACAAATCTAACTCCTATGAAGTTTCATTTTTTTGTGCGGATTGCCCTTCAAAGGCACTGGTCTTTCATTTTTTCCCTCAAATTGGTGGTTTTTAATTTTTATCCTTCGCCTCATACCCCGGGGTTCGGATCCCAGCTTAGTTAAAAAAAAAAAAAAAAAAAAATCGCAAGGCAGAGGTTTGGATTCGCAGGCAGAACTCTACCTCAGGCGGAGTATTGCATGCAAAACTCGAAACTCTGCATGAGGTAGAGTTTTGAATTCAGAGTTTTGAATTCAAAACTCTGCATGAGATCTAACTTTGGTCCGAATAGGCCTAATTTTGTTACGAAACTCTGCCTTACGATTTTTTTTTTTAACTGAGCCGGGGTTCAAGCTCCTAGCCTCATTGTATTAGACGAAGGACAAAAATTAAAGACCACCAATTTAAAGGACAATAATTAAAGACCAGTGCCTTTGAAGGGTTCCATAATTGTTGGACACGTAGCTAAGGAAACATAACTATATGGGCCTCAAAGGAAACCCAGTGTGATGGATCAGAGAGCCCAGTTACCCACGTGAACAATTGAGCCCCATATATTCATGTTCAGAACTCTGCAATACCATAGAATAAGGCACATTCAAATGCTGTAGTTAGAATTCTGCATTTTTTCTGAACCCACTTTAAATAGGTGTTTGGCCATAAAAATTAAATATTTTTTACTTTATTTGATATTTTTGAAGTTGGAGATGAAGATGGGAATTGTGTTTTGTTATACTTTTTGTAAAGAATATTTGGTTGTTTGAATGACCCAAAAGTGAAAAAAAGCGAAACAAGGTTTTAGGAGTTATATTTGAAATTTTCATGGCCAAATGCTGATTTTTAAATAAAGTGAAAAAAAATTACGAAAAAAGTGAATAATTCTCATGGCCAAACGGGCACTAAAATTGTGAGCCACATATTACATTTGCATTTCCTTTTTGTATATTGCGAACTAACTTGCAACTTTCATATATTCGTTTGTAATGTCATAGAGGCTCGCATAAATGAGTTATCTAATATTTTGGTTTATGCTTATACGTATGACCTTACAAATGACATATTTTAATTCTAATGGCATTTACTTGCCTTTTGTTTATTTAACATTGTTACTGACGAAATAAATCATGAAGTGGATAATTGTAGCACTAAATCTGTCCGCTAAATGCAAATTGCCATGCAAAGAGTATTGTACCACATCTCAGCCCAATTTAGGACGTGACAAGCTTGGTACATAAGTCCGTAGCCTTGTATAAATTACCTGTCTATTTTGAGAAATTGACTGCTGCTGCACCACATGATTCATAGATTCAACCCAACATTCGTCTAAAAACAAAAAACAATTACTGCACTTCAATTCAAAACCCAAGCTAGCTGTATAAGTTTTCTATTATCCATATCATTTTATTTAAATTAATCCTAAAGAAACTAATAAGTTCTTTAAGTTAAAAGTTTTTTATTTTTTTATAATGTCATACTCAGATAAATTTTTAAGACTAGACTCCTGCCAATTTTTGGATCTAACATGGCACATTTAACTTAATCTTTAACTGCTGGCTAGATCGAATTATGTGTGTACAAAACTTTTATTAAAACTTTTTTGTTGCCATGGTCTATCTCATTTCCTCATTTTTAAAATCACTTCACAGCTCACAATTATGATTTCCATTTTTTTAAAATTAAAACAGAGAGAGAGAGAGAAAGGAAAAGACAAACTGATGACCATTTTCTTGGTAAAGAAAACAGGAGATACCTCCAAACCATGTACTCAAAACCAAATTCCTATCACATTTCTATTACATGATCCAAGAACATTCCACCATTTAACCCAATGTAAGATCCAGATTAATTTAAACTTATACCGCGTAAATTTTTAGCCTAAAAAAATTCCATTTCAAAGGCTGGAATACGAGATTTCTAATTTCATCCCACCACAAACTCATAATTATACATCTTCATTTATTAGACACTACCTACGTTTCCACCAATTCATACATATCCCTAGTAGATATATCTATCCAAAGTAACACTTAGGAATGAAATAATATTATGGAGAAGTTAAATTAAAAATAAAATTAATCCCTATCTGAAATCTCTAAGATCTCAAGAACCACCACCCTACCAACCAAAAAAAAAAAAAAAATAAGCCAAACAAACAAACAAAGAACAGAAATGAAGAGAACCAAATAATTGAGTAAAGGTGCAAGTTTTAATTAACACCAGCCCTTCTCCTTAGCTCCAAAAGAACAAAACAAAAAAAAAAAAAAAAAAAAAAAACTAACTTGGTCTATGATTAATAACCAAAATGTACCTAAACCAAAACCAAAAAAAAAGAAAAAAGAAAATTACATCAAATTAATTAATTAACCTCCAAGCTTCATCCTTTCTTTCTCAGTACCTTCAACAAAGCTAGCAAGAACTTTGAGTGCTTTGACTTGACATTGCAGTTGCAAAATATAACCAGCAGTTTCTTCAAATAACATATCAACACCAAGTTGTTCCCCACCTGGTACTATTTTTTGCAATGCCATGATCTTCTCTTCCACCTCAGCCTTATCATCACCTTCCTCTTCTTGATTTTTCTCATTATTAACAACATAGCCACTATCTCTCCTCCTCTTTATCCTCTTTGACCCTTTTTGAGTCATTCTCTTATCTTTTCTTGAAAATGTGGTTAGTATTGAACTTGCTTCTTCACTGTTGTTACAAGTGCTCTCCATGGTATTTATTTTTTTTTTTGATGGGAGGAAGAGTAAGGAGGAGGATGGTTATAGGAGGAAAAGCGGGGGTGGTGAGTGTTAAATTATTGTAGTTATGAGTTCTGGAAATGTCAAAGCCAACGAAGCCTGGCCCTACTTGGTTTTTTGGGCCTTTTGGTAAGCCCCTGATGGATATTGATTTGTCATAGCAAGTAACTCCCACGCGTTACACTATTAATCTTCCGTTTACCTTAACGTAGTAATAATATTAATTTTATACTATTATCAAAGAATGTGATGCAGCGGATGGGGCTGCTCCTCTCTTAATCAGAGGTCTGGGGTTCGAGTCTTCGGTATGAAAGAATCCTTGGTAGGGAGCGCTTCCCCCTGAATGGTGCCCTATGCGAAGCTAATCCGGATATAGTCGGGCTCCAATGAGAGTACCGGACACCAAATGGGAAACAAAAAAAATATATATTAATTTTATACTTCCTCGTAGTGTTTTTAATTTATGCACACCGCTTAATAATTGCTCAATCCCAGAAAATTATGAGTGTTCTTACTAACTTACCCCTAATCAAATTTTACCTTTAATGATTTTTTATTATATAAATAAGGATAATTTTTAAAGAATAAGATCAATTTCTTATTGAAATCTTAAAGCACCACTTAATTTGAAACAAAATGAAAAGCCTAAAACACCAGAAAATTGATGAAGTATATTTCATGTATATTCTTTTTGTTAGTTTTATATGGTGGCGTTTGATTAGATTAAAAAATTAAATCACTTTTTTAAAAAAGTTTGTGATCTCGAACATAAAATGACATTTTGTTGGCTGTAAAAATATATCATGAAGATAATATTTCTTATACATGTATGTCTCAGAAACTCCAAGTTTCTCGAGACACATACATTAAAAAGAGACAAATTTTGGCGGACGTTTTACATTCTTACCCAATCTGGGATGGCATCCGTTGACGAATAATTATACAACTATGGTCCTTATGAACAACGTGGTCGTGGATAGGAGCTTAGTTTTTGTCTGGGTCTTTGCGATTTATGAGAAACTTGCTTTGGGGAAAAACATACTAATCGCTTATATGTCGTAGGAAGTTTACAGTTGTGAAAATACAATGCTTATAATACCAAGCCAAAAAAAATTTATATTTCATGATCAAGAGTATAATAATCTTTATTATAATGGTCCTTATATATCTGAACAATAATTGAAATATAAGTGCTTTATCTTTTTTTTTTTTAATTGCTCTCTCTCTCTATCTCTTTCTATATATATAGAGAGAGAGAGAGACACACACACACACAAAAAGAGAAATTGCTATGATTATAAGCATTCTTTACCTTCAACTTGAAGATTGTGGTTCAGCTAACTAAGAGAGCAAAAAGGAAAGCTCATGGTAAAAGGATAAAAATGAATACGCTAGATTAAGTTTTCTTTGTCTTAATTGGCCTAAGCATGAAATTCAATAAAGGAAGAAAGTCACTTGACACATTAGCTAAATGTGTATCGACTACCAAAATTATCAACTAGTTGTTTGTACCAACTAGAGCTTATTGCAACTCATATCAATGATAATGGAATGTAACAAGTTAATTAATTTTTAGATATATAAAATCCATTTTTTTAAGATGAGCAAAAACCAAAAAACAAAACAAAAAAATGTCAAACAAGTGAACTGAGTGAGTACAAAAAAGTTACACTTACTCGTATCATATCAAATTTTTTCGTTAAAGCCGAATCACCCCATTATTAAATTCAAATCTCAACACTTAATTGCCAGATGTTTTCACAAGCTTAAATCTTTTTCTGAAAACGTCAAAATCATGTAAGAGGCGACGTGTAAATCTAAAAATTACTCCCTTTGTCTCAAATTATCGATTGTTTTTTATGTTTTACACGCCCTTTAGAAATATTAATTAAGAGGGGGATCTGACTAACTTTATCTTTATTTATATCTAAGTTATAATCTCTTTTCATTAAATGTGTACTCTATTTAATGATGAAATTCTACCAAATATAAAATGAAGAAAAAAATAATTAATCAAAAGAGGAGACATGTAAAATCTATAGTAATCAACTCATCAACAAACAAAACTATCTTTTCTCTATCAATCAAATTAACTTTTTTTTTTTTTTTTTTTAATTAAAGCGGATTCTCGCCAGTATTAAATTCAAATCTCACCACTTAATAGCCAGATGTTTCCACTTAATCATGAACATCTTAATTAACTACTCATCATCAAAATTAATTTGATTTCTATAAGCAAGTGAACCTCACGTCTTTGAAACTGGCGAGTAAGAAACGGAGAGGCACTGTAATCGAGTGTGGGAGGGTAGAGGGGAAAACAGGATAGACACGCAGGTGCATGGGTGGGGTCCACGGTAAGGAAAAAATAAAAATAAAGGAAAAGCACATGTGATCACATGAATTTCTTGAAGCAAACAACCATCCCCATGTGCAACCCTCTTCCCTGTGCATTAAATTATTATTATTAATCTCTATACAAAGGTTGTACCCAATAATCATGGATCCACGTTTATACTTTTAATTACATAGGTCCCACCCTTGAGCCCCACAATATTACTTTTCTTAATCTTAATTTGATGACGTGGCTTACAAATTTTGGAGAGTTAGTAGTGAGATGGTGTTTCCAGGAAGGAGACATGAGTCGGCGGTTTTGGAATCCAATTTTTTAGTCTATAATTTAAAGAGTTTTAAGTTAGGCGTAATTTAAAACAAAAAGATAATTGTACATAGCTGTTAATAATAACACTTCCGATCTCTAATGCACTTTTGGTCCGTTTATTTGTGAATATTTATAAATTTACCATAAGTGTCAACCATTCAAATGTAATTACTCATTTGTTATATTAAATTTGTAACCAATTGCCAATTGGTTGGTAATTTTGTTGTCTCAGCTTGCTTGAAAAACACGCGCTTCATCTTGATGAAAGTTTGTGGCTCAAGTGCTTAATAGACAAACTTTGGTGGAAGTCGGAGTGCCTAAAAGGAGCAAGATTCAGTTGAGGTCTCAAAATAAAATTTCATCTCAACTGTAAAGGCCTATTTATTTATTTGGCCTTCTAAAACCATCAAGATTTTACACACTTCATACATAGAAAAGATCTAAACACACATCTTAATTAATTGAAAGTTATATAACGTGACTTTGTTAGATATCACTAGGATCAGGATTTACCAATAAACGAAGGACCAAAAATATTATTATTCCTAGTAAATAGTAGTACTATGTATAACAAATTAAATAATACTGGCCATGTTAAAATTTATTGCATTTTGTCAGTAATCAGTATAAAGATATATAACTTAAATTATAATCTAAAGGGAAGAGAATGCTGATTTTGTGGGGTGGGGATGGGGGGAGTTTTTACTAGTTTGTAGGGGTATTGGGATTTCATGTGATCAGAATTCAGAGCTACCAAATTTTTGTTACCCTCAAGCATTACATCTTTACACACTATCTATATTTTATACTCCTTATATTTGTTTATTGTCTCAATTTTTGTAATATAGTGTACGTTGGGAAGTACAAATTTTCTTGGATCACTTGCATAAGTCCTTGAACGTGATCCAACTCCAACTCACACTCAGCCATGTTGATCCCCTATATCCCAACTTTTAATTACTTTTTTCCTTTAAAAATTATATATTTTGTACTGTGAATTTGAAATCATGTGACGACTAGATTTCTTGTACCAAAGTAAAAATCCAACTCTGATCTTATTTTACTGGTTTGTCGATACACGTTTCAGTTTCATTAAGGACCTTTTTAAACATGTCACTTTTTCTTTTGATGCGAGTGGGCCGTGAATAGGAAAAAGTGAAAGAGGAACAAAGGATTTTTTTAATGAGAGTTGAACTTTTATCTAAAAGGATGAAAGGTAAATTTTCTATAAGGGGGTTACAAAACTAATGTTAATTTGCCAATTATTGGTAATATCTACGCCTACACAGCCAATTTGGATATGGAATGTCAACAAAAGGTTAAAGAACGAGCATTACTAGTTCAACCGCCTTTACACATATATCGCATTTTATGAATTAGTCGCAGATTCAAGATTTTAACTCATGAATATTTAGCTGCTTTTAATAAGATATTACTTCTGAAAAGAGAGTGCTCAATCACGTATAAAATATAATGTTTGGATAGAAAATAATGAACGTATATACTTGAGAACCTAGAATAAAATCATCATCCCCCATGTCACAAATAACTTCATATCCGGTGTTTGGTCTCGCTATGAGACCCGATTAATATGGATTTGCTGGGGAAACCCCACTTTGGAGAGTAAAGCGCTTGTTACGAGAGGTCAATTCATTCTTAAAGCTCGAACTCCAGACAATAGATTAAAAAAAAAAAAACTTTAATGATTTAATTAATATCAACTTGAGTCCTATCACAATAAATAAGAATGAGTAGTTGAAGGACAAATTACCTCCAAAGGCGGATAACAAGCAATATACATGCAGCTATAGAGGGGCCATAAAAATTGGTTTTTCAGAAAATGTACAATATTCAAATATTAATTTCAATCCTCCTTCTTGTGTTACACTATGTATTCAATTGTTTATTTGGGGGCTGTTTGATTCAACTTACTTTAGTTGATCAAAGATACTAATATCAAGGTTTCATTATCCATTATCTGTTCTTTTAGAAGCAAATAAAAGATTGCTCTAATGATTGAAATGCTGTTGTCATTTAATTTTCTTCAGTGATCTATTCATCAAGGTTATAGGAATATGCTTGTTAAATTTTTCAAATTCAAGAGTTAATTGATATCTTGCTCTTCATTCAATTGAGTCCCTTTGACTACGTTGCTCTTGCTGTTCTGATTTCTTCTATGCTACTGTGTTTGGTAAAATGCAAATTGAGACTTGGATGAGATTGAAAATTTTAACAGAAAGTTTATTGACTCCTTTAAATTGTGGTAATGAGCATTGATTTACTATGTATGCTGTATATTTATTTATTTATACTTAATTAGATGGGGTTATTTACTTTTATTTTAGTTGACTTAATATGAGTCCTTGAGAAAGCATTTACCAGACAATAAGAAATACAAAATAAGGATTTTTTACTCACTATCTATATTTTATACTCCTTATATTTGTTTATTCAAATGGATTAAGTCCTTGAACGTTCTCAGCCATGTGATTAAATCTTTTTTCCTTTAAAAATTATATATTTTGTACTGTGAATTTGAAATCATGTGACGACTAGATTTCTTGTACCAAAGTAAATCTTAATTGAATACACGTTTCAGTTTCATTAAGCACCTTTTTAAACATGTCACTTTTTCTTTTGATGCGAGTGGGCCGTGAATAGGAAAAAGTGAAAGAGGAGAGAAGGCTGAAAGGTAAATTTTCTATAAGGGGTTTACAAAACTAATGTTAATTTGCCAATTACGTCGTTACACAGCAAATTTGGATATGGAATGTCAACAAAAATTAAAGAACGAGCATTACAGTTCTTTATCGTGCATTTTCGTTTTTGTCTCATAGCGTTTGGATAGAAAATATATTTCTAGAATAAAATCATCTAAACCAATGATAACATTAATTCTTTTTATTTGAAAAAGAAAAAAAAAAACTATAGGCATCACGTTCTTATGCAACATTAATTTTATAATAATTGGACAAATTGAATGATAGTTGAAGGACAAATAGTATGCAGCTATAGAGGGGCCATAAAAATTGCTTTTTCAGCATTAATTCAAACTGATTAAATCAACTAAAGTAAGTTGAATCAAACAGCCCCCAAATAAACAATTGAATACATAGTGTAACACGCCAATATTCTTTATTGCATTTTCCTTTTTGTTCCACCAATGAAACATTAATTTCAGTCCCTAACATTAATTTTATATAATTGGACAAATTGTCATTTGTTCATGAATTGATCCAAATCTAATCCATCTGTCCTGTATCTTAGTCTCAATTATTAGGATTTTGGAGTGAGAAATTAAGACAAAAGAAATTGTGTTAGGACAAAGTCTTCGCGGGACTAAGGAAATTTCTTATATTATATCAAATCATCCACACTTCTCTTTCAAGTGTAAGAAACAACGTACAGCTAATCTTCATGAATTTCTTGTTGAAAAGCAAATACAATTATAGAGTTATAACTTATAAGGAACGTATCTTCAACCATTATTGTGCAAACAAAAATTGATGAAAATTCACCTCGGAATTTTCGTGAGCTTGTAACCCTGAGGAGAACTTGATAAAATGCCTAAGAGATTTTTAGACACTTAAGCAACAATTTTAATCCTAGGAATTTCTCAATAAAATAATGTAACGTAGGACGACTCTTAATAAATTGTTTCATTCCATGAAGAAACTATCGAATATATTTACATAACTATAAAATATTACTATCTGATTATTACTTTATTGAAAATCATAGGAATTAATTAATTACCTAATATATATGGTCCACATTAAAAGTTTCTTGAAAAGATTGTAATTCTAACATTTCTTGCAGATTAACTATGTATATACAGTTGAATACTTTTAGAATTATATATGGAATTAGTAGTTTATACGAAATCTGAGTCCATTGTCATAGAGTAATAGGTCTAATAGCAGTACTTAACCATAACAATTTCTACTACAAACTTAAAATATAGAATTATTATGTAGATGATTGTACTCATTACTAACACTGGGTACTCAACTTATATATACAGTGTAAGGGATTGAAATGAGGAGCAAGTGGGTTAAAAAGACACTGAAACAATGTGGGGTTTGTTTTGAGACAATGCACACAAGACATTGTGGACGCTATGTAAGCAGGCTGAAAAAAGGATATTGAATAATCATGGCTATGAGGAGAAACACATGCTATGCATTGAAATTATGTGCCCCCCCACGCCCATCCTTCCTTCCTTTCCCTCCACCCCCACCTCCACCCCAATAGGCATATATACTGTTGGCTGGAAACTGGTTTTTTTAATTTTCTTACACTAATTTTTTTCCATATATTTAAATTTTAAATAGATAGAATTACTAGATATTTGTGTTACTGAAAGGTAACAAATACTCAATGAAACAGTCGAGGGCAAGTTATCCCGGATCACTGTCATAACAAAAACAAACAAAAAAAAAAATTGGTAATTTTTCTCTTTTAACTTTTTGAAGTGAGGTTGATACATGAGTGGTGAGAGAAGGGAACTTATTGGAGGTGCTTATGTTTAAATTGATTTTGCACCCAAGCGCTATACAAAATAAAACTGCAATCATTAAACTATAATTCTAACCCCTCAAGACATGTTATATACTGACACAAGAATGTTTAGTAACATTTGATAAAATTAAGAGGTCAAAGAAATATAAAAGCATGGATTAAAGAGCATAACATTTCAAGATGACAATTTAAAGACAATATGAAGAACCCCATAGACAAACCCCAAAGCGTATATAAACATATTCCACATATCATATGATACAACCACATCAAAATCCAACAAAATTTATGATTTATATATACTCTACCAAAATTCTTATCTAGAAATTGATATAATTAACTTAATAAATTATAAATGGTAGCTCGATTTTAAATATTCAAGATGTGATTCTTATTCTTTTTCTTTTTCTTTTTATTTCTCTTTTGTAGCATGTGACGAAAAAGCATGTGAAGTGGTCATCTAGTCTAGATAATAAAGAGTGTTCCTTCATTTTCGTTTTATGTTATATGATTAATCGAGATATAAAAACCTACACTAAAAAGTTGTTATTTAACTCTACGCCATTGGGAGTTGGTGGTTGAAGGAGTGGCGTGGGAGGTGAAGTGAACTTGGAGAGTAGGTAAGATTTGGCTGCCAAACATGTTGAGCAATTGGGCTTAAGATCTTTTCTTTGATATATGCACTCTTCCAAAGGGACATTTATGCGATGCGTCCAGGCAATAAAATAATTAGAAGAACATATATATAACAACAACCACATACCCAGGAGGCTCAAAAATTTAAATTAAATACACGAAAAAGTCGGGGTTCAACACTATATATATAACAAAATAATTTTAACTTTGAAAATACACTGTAATTTTTCGCCGAGGGGGTTCGGATCCTGGAGCCAATGTGGCTCCGCCCCTGCACATACCTAGTGAAATTAGACGAACATATATATAACAACATACCTAGTGAAATCCCACAGGTAGGGTCTGAGAAGGATAAAATATACGCAGACCTTACCCTACCTCGTGGAAGTAGCGAGGTTATTTTTCGAAAAGCCCTCGGCTCAAGTAGCGCATATCAAAACAGTTGAAACAATGAAGTATAGCGGTAAAAAGACATAGCAGATAGTAGGAAAAGCCTTACATAAAATTCAGAACAGAGAACAGTAGCCACAACAATAATAACTGAAGCATATGAAACAACAGGTATTAACAGCAGTTGGAGGACAAAAAACTACGAGAAGTCGAAAATAATTCTAATACTACTGGTATGAAAAATAAACAAACATATCTATATTTAAAATATCACATTCCCATATTTATTCAGAAAAAAATATATAAAAATACTCAATAGATATGTATATTACAACGGACATAATTGTTGTAGTGTAATTTCTTGAAGGGCAAATTTTGTGAATGGATATAAGCGGAAAAATATTTTATTCTGTCTTAAAAAACATGAAAAGAAAATAATACTAATAAGCTGTCTAATGGCTCAATAGCCCATGCTTTGCTTCTCGTACTAAAGAAATTTGTTTGATCTAACGACAGAAGGTTTATCATTTAGTAATTCTGTTTTTCTATGGTCTGGTCAGTATATGTTTCGTGATGAGCCACCGCAAAAATAATGCAGGTGCTGGTTTTTTCCTTTTTCTAAATAATTGCTTGTTGACTCTTTCCTTGGATAAAAACACATTTGGGGCCTTCTTCAAAGTTGCTCATAGAAAGTTTGATTGGAGCTCCATTGTCCAGAAATTTTAGTTGCTTTAGCACCAGAAAGTACACCATCTAAAATTCAAAATGTTGTGTTTGAGAAAGAGTTATCTACAAATGGCGAACAAAGCCATATGAAAGCAATTGAAAAAAGTATATGACTATTCCCATATACTCACAAAAATAAAGAAAAAAGAATACAATTATCCAAACATATTTTTATTTTACATAATTTTTTTCCCTGAAAGAGTACATTCTTAAAAAAGTGTAATCAACAATTTTGTAGTTATTTAACCCTTCGATCCTCAAACTTTAGGATGAAGGATAGAACTCCCTTAAGCTCTGAAAGAGGAAACTATACGCTCTTGATCATATATTTTTCGATGTGAAAAATACTGACAAAATGCCTAAACATTCGATGTGAATGACTAAACAAAATGCCTCTTAGGGAAGAGAAGTAACTTGCTAAGATAAAGAGAAATTTACTTAACCAACGATCGCAAAAAGAAAACTTGATCAAGGGACATATCTCACCTAACTTTTTATCTCTCTCTTGCTATGTAGATAAACTAGAAGAACATCATGAAATTGATGCTTCAAGCAGAAGGGCAAAAAAAAAAAAAGTACCTTCAGTCGTCGATAAATTATTTTTTTAATTTTTACCACTCACTATTTTTCAGAAAGAGCGAAGGCGTCGCTGCTCGGGGGAGGGGTAAGGTTACTGGATCATGGCCAACATACATTACCATCAGGCAATCAAAGTTTGATTTCACTAACATGAATCTCATGATGAAAATATCATTTAGTGTTTTGTGATGACTAGGAAAAACTGACAATTAGAAAACAGGACTAGATCCTTGCAGATTCCCCTGCCTGTACATCCACCATACCCTTTTTGTCGCCAAGTTTTTGCCCCCATTTCTGAAAAGGACTTCCACCCACTCAACAAATGTTCATCTCAAAAAATCAAAGACCATTCACCACTTGAGCCATTTTTCTAGTACATCCTGGACATACCATACTGAACAGTCCCCACTTTTCTAGTAGTAGCTGCTGCCGCTGCAACTCCAATTCCACCATATTGAGATTTCGCCTGCAATAAGTTTGTGTCTATGGTAATTCGGTCATCAACACGATCAGGTTTTGTCACTCCAGCTCGCATCATATAGAACGGGTTGCTATCAATGTTTATAGCAATATCTGGGGCTAACTTGGCAGCCATACCACATGGTGCCATTGGCTTTGCATGAGAATTCATATCCCTATCTGTTTCAACAGGCCTTTCTTGCTTCACCACCCCACTTCTGTCGTAACCAAATGCTGAAGGCATAATCTGAGGGGCGCCTACTGTATTCCTGACTTGAGGTCTAGGATCATATTTTTCTTTATTTCCGGAATCATAAGCGAAACCTGGACCAATAACTTTTCCTGGTTTGGCTGTTGGATTTGAATAGAAGCATGGGGAACCAGACAAACAACATTAGAAAGATCACATTATTATAGAAATCTAAACTAGCAGAGGATTTCATGATTGACAGAAAATACCTAAGGCATTTCTTGGCTGAGCCTGTATGGTTCTTGTTAGACTACTAGCAAGGCCTTCAGTATCTCTGCAGTTTCTACTGCAAGACTCCTCACCATTTTGCCGGTCTCTCATATTGGCAGCAATAGGCTGCTCCTTCGAAGGGATTGTATTTGAATGTACAACTGTAGACCTGCAATACCATCACAGTTTTATCATTTCTAACTTCAAATCACAACAAACAAACATGTTTATACTATAAAATTTCTACTCGTTCATCTTTAACAAGACCTTGCAGAAGCCAACAAATGTTGTATGATGCATATATTACATCTGAAGATGCATATTACCACAGAATTACAACATAAATACATGCAAGGGACGTCCCAAGCTGAAACATCAAATGATTTTCTTGATAGCACCAACAATCCAGTCAACTCAAATGCTTTATATCAAATGTCATATAAAAGTAAATGTTTGATCTTATTCCTAGACAGAAATATAGAGGAGGAAATTTGAGTATCAGGACTCATAATCACCTTGGAAGAGAGACATGCTTCCTGTCCATCGGAACCACTGGAACGCCATTACCACCATTCTCTTCCAGGTGAGCAAACTGTTTCCTGAATTGATCAACAGCACTGCATGGAAGAAGCAATATCTAGTCGGTAAAACAAACATTTGTTTAGACAGGTTAACCACTGAACAGAAGTCTAGGAAAAAAAATATAACCTTGGATACAGAAAATTAGTCCTTTCTACACCATTCATGTAATCCTTCCTCAGCTGAGGATGGTATTCTAGTATCTCCCGGAATATTAATTCCCTGAGGTCCTCCTTCGTCACTCTTCGTCTCTCAAATTCAAACTCCATCTTTGAAATTGCCTTGCATGATGGTTCCCTTTCAGATTTAGCCAGGCCCTTAAAGTAAGGATCAGCTAGTGCCTGATTTGTTTAGGTGGGGAGAGGGGGGAATGAGTAATTACAATGCAAGAGAACAAAATATACTAAAATATTCAAAAGAGAAGTTCAAATAGTATGATCGCCACAAAACCACGAACCTCTTCAGCAGTGGGTCGGTCCTTGGGGTCGAAAGCAAGTAACCTTTCAAGAAGTTTAAGGGCCAAAGGATCAGCATTTGGAAATTTCTGGGCAAAAGAAACAGGCTGCTTCTTTCTCATGCTAGTTAGGTATCTCCTAGCCTTGTCATTACGCACCTGCAACAACCACAAAAAGGACTAATGAGAAAGGTAGTTCGAGGAAAATTGTCAAAAGTATGAATTCACACACACATACACGAGAAATTGTATCCATTGACGGCGTCCCAAGCAGATCAGTCATTAAATCCAGTTGGTGAACAACATTTTTCCCAGGAAAAAGCGGCTTCCCAGTGAGAACCTCAGCAAAGATACAGCCAATGCTCCATATATCAATTGCAGGGGTATACTGCAAGCCGAAAACCATCAAAATTTATATAGTGAAAACTATATGCAATGCAATGATTACGAACAAATTCCAGTAAAATTGACACTCTGCTAAGAAGGGAGATCGACCTCACAACAGGATAAAATATCCATAATGCATGAAAAAATCAGCAATTCCATATAAAAGGTGAAATGCAAAATGTTCACAGCAGGTGCAGCATGTAAACAATTATTCTGATCCATGAATAAAAAAGCTGTACAATCAGAAACTTCACACGACACGTGCACATATACATGTCACTTATCCCATGCCATGGTTAAGGCCAATGCCACCCTAAGTTGAAAGTAGAGAACAAGGGAAGTAGATACCTACTGCTAGATTATTAACCATAGCAGGAAACAAATCAACGGATTAAAGGTGAGAAATGCATCTAGCTTGTGACAGCACCTAACATACAAAATCTTTTTTTAAACCAATTCATTGATCACATGTCAAGATTCAAACTACCTTGGAGTAAAATGAACCGCATAACTCTGGAGCTCTATACCATCTAGTAGCTACATAATCCTGCAATTTTCAAAAGTGAAGTTATTACAAGAGGATGCCCCAACAGAGATGAATATGACATGTTGGTAATATAGAATGTGTCCAACAGATAAGTGATGAGTGGTGGCGGAAAGTATATGTGAACATATTTAACTTTCAGTATCACCTACCGTCCAAAATATTGTGGTAGGTGTATCATTGAATGCAACTCTAGCCAACCCAAAATCACAGATCTTGAGCTTACAATTCGCATTTGCCAAGATATTTTTTGGCTTTAAATCTCTATGGTAGACATTAGCTGCAGCAAAACAAGAATCATCGAGATTATGACAACACATAAGAAATGACTAGTCCGGTATAGATGACAACAGGGTCGATCAGTGCCCCATTAAGGCATATACACACATACTTTTAAAAATTTGTCAAGGGAAAAAATAAGATAATGTGTAATATTATAAGCACTTAAAACTCTATGAAGATGCAGCAAGAGACATGAGTAATTTACCTGTGTGTATATATTTTAAGGCACGAAGCAACTGATAAAGGAAAAACTGATAATGTTCACGTGTCAAGTCATCATTAGCCTTGATAACTTGGTGTAGATCTGATTCCATGAGCTCAAAAACAACATAAATATCTTTAAAATCCCTCCTAGAAGGTGGCAGCATAATATGTTTGATTTCAACTATATCGGGATGGCGAAGAAGTCTCAGAAGCTTGATCTCGCGGAGGATCCGTGCCGCATCAGATATGTGTTCAAAGATGTCATGAATTTTTTTAATTGCCACTTTTTCACCAGTGTGTGTGTCAATGGCTGAGCAAACAACACCATAGCTTCCTTTCCCTATGACTTCCTGAATTTTGTACCTATTTGCATCACCATATTCAGAGAAGAAGTCCATCTCTGCAGAACTCTGCATCATGGTACATAAAATCAGATTATTCATTTCAGATAAAATAGAAAAGCATTCAACTCTGTTCATCTAAAGCTAAAAGCAACTAATCCCTGATAAATAATTGTCATATTTCTTCCATTCTATGAGTTTTGCAACACTTTAAAATCAAATTTACAAGATCATAACTAGTAGACATGTCATTTACTAACATTTATACAAATAGAGAATTTAACAAACACTCACCCTTAATATGATTAAACAATATAGGATAGTAAAACCTGAATGTTGCAAAATACCATTTTTTATCAAGTAAAGTGAGAGGATTATACAATTACCATAGAGTACATACAAAATATACCTAGTTTAAATCAAGTAAACAATTTTTCACCATAGTAAATAGAATAACCAATGCAGGAAATAATCTACACATCTTTCTGAAAATTGAAGTGTCAAAAAGAAGGATAATCTTAAATACAAAACCGTCAACAGGCTTAAAGAATGACTCTTCAAAGTATGTTAATTAACAATCAGGCATTTTTAACTTTTCAAATGATTGAAAATCTTTCATTAGTTGTGGTAGACTTGAGTACAACATCATGATCTCAGTTATTGGGCAAAATAAGTAATCCAATTTACAAAGAAAAACAAACATAGAAAAATTACAAAGGACCCCACTTTTCAGCTTATCATTCAAGAATAACATTGTAGCCCACCTAATCATTTCACAACAAATTCAATCCCAAAAACACAAGAAAATTAAAAAAAAAATACACACAAAAAGGGATACCATTTGAAATCTTTAAAAACAATTCACAAACAATACAACGAATTGAACATATGGATAAAGATTGTAATTTCATCAGGCTAAATTTCAAGAAAAGAACAAAAATCTCACTTTCTTTCTGTGATCAGGCTGCATTTTTTTTTTTGAATAAAACCCCACAAAACAATTGATAAATTCAAATCGAGTAATCCCAATTCAAGAATTCAACCGCATTTGCCCCAACTAATCCTCTTCAAATTGTCCTTATCTTGATCCTTCATAAACTCTTCTCCCTCAAGAAGAATCATAAACAAAATGGCCTCAACATTTCCACAAACAAAACCCTAAATCTCAAGAATCAAGAAATGGGGATAATTAATAATAATGTGGGGTGTGAAATTATGTGGATCTGAAGAAACCCTAGCTCGTGGGGAAGAGGGAGATCTCACACCGACAACTTTGAGGTGATGGGGTTGGGACTTGTGGAGAAAGAGAAATGAAGACACACAAATATGGAGATGTATCTATAAACTTGTTTAATCTTATAATAATATAAAGTTATCACTTTTCCTTAAACTATTTGTAATAGAAAAGTTGAAACATAGTCACTTTATTTAGTTTTCGAATATATAAATTTTAATATTAAAATATTAAGTTAATATTATCTAATGTAGCTTCAAAGCTAAATTAAATTGACTTTCGAAAAATAAAAAATGACACGTAAATTGAGACGGAGGGAGTACCACTTTACGTATTATTTTTGAGGTGCATGTGATGTGAGTGTACCTTATCTGGATACAATACAGCATTAGCTTTGTGTTTGCATGTACGAGTCAATTAGTCACACTAAAGCGGCGGGGATGCATTTAACTCAAAAAGGATAATTGATCACTTGCTGACGTTTCATATTTTATAGTACTACTTATTCAACTTATATTAAATTAATAATACTATATTCATTAGTTTTTATTTTTTAATTCAATTTCTGCTCCTATTTAATGTACCCTTTATTTCGATTGTTGTATTATTTTGTTTTAGTTACTGTTCTCTTTGAGAATGGCTATTTTGTCATGGTTTTTTCACTCTCGCTGTTTTTTTTTTCCGAACTGTTTTGAAGTGTTTTTACTTGAGCAGGAATTCTACGGAAGCTTGACATACCTTCAAGGTAGAGGTAAAGTCACTTCTACTGTGGGACACATTTGGATATGTTATTATTGTTGTTGTAGCGCTAAGAAGTACATTAATGCAAAAAAAAATTATTGATTAATCATTATTAAATGATCAAAAAAATATTTAAAGAGAGATTACATACATTTAATTGGTTTTGACATAAATAACAAGCGTGATTAAATCTTATCCGCTTATAGTTAATGTATAAAAATCCGATGCTTTCAATTTAAATTATGTTGGAAACCTATATGTATAGGGTCCAAAAAATGAACTTATACATGATGAGTGTAGTCTGATCATTACAGGCTTAGAGCATATTAGTTACCTTTTCTTTAAGTTACCAAGAATATTTATTATAAAAACTTGTTTATAATTATTTTCAAGTGCCTTCTAAAAGGGGTGGTCGAAGCATGAGATTCTAGTAAGCTAGAGATCGACTTCAAGTCAAATCACAATTATAATATTTGGTGCGAGTTCAATTGCTTCAACCTTAGGATTGCTTTCTTATAGGCTTAACTGACTGTATGTTAATTAAGTGAAGTACGCATAAGTTGATCTTACGCATTTTTTAAGAAAATTATTTCGAATAACATGATCGTTTAAGTATCATATCGTATGAAACTTTTATTTCTATTAGTAATAACTTTACACTTATTATCATAAGTGAGCGTGCTATATTCTGTCCCTGATTAATTACTCTGTAAAATAATAATACTTAAGAATGTTAAAGAGCCAAGCTTTTACTCGGGGGTCGAAGATTTTACTACTTTCTAATATTTATCCGTTCCTTCTTGTCTTATAGTACTACTATTAGATTTTGTATGGAAAAATTGTAATTCCTAATTATTGCTACTTGTTATGTAAAATATTGATGGGAAGGAAAAGGGATTTCCGTGATGATGAAAGAAATCCGTGCTTTAAAAACACCACCACAAACACAAAGAAGAGTAAGGGATCATATGTATGTGTGATCTCGTTATCATTTATGGTCCCTTTTTGAATATGCATTGAACATTTAATTGTGTCCACCAAGTTGATGTTGTGTCATTAGCTTTGGAAAGTTGAGTAATATTGTGTTTGTATGCATCTTTTAGCTCTGTCCTACCATCAAAAGATTATGGTTAAATGGTACTCTCCTCGTTCACTTGTAATTTTACACGTCTTTAAGAATTAATAAATGAAGTATATAGTTTATCATAATACCTATATTAATTGGTGTATAATCTTAATAGACCTGTAAAATGATTTTGAAATGAGTAATTAAAGTTAAGGATAAAACGAGAAAAAAAATTGTCTTTCTCTTGATATGCTAAAGTGGGCATGTAAGAGAATTTATTTTTAGTATAGTGGAAAGTAAAAGTGAACGGAGGGAGTAAATATTCTTCATTATTAGTTAGAGATATTGGGTTTGAAGTTTGAACCATGAGAATATAATCATTTTTAGTAGGGAATATTTTATCTTCCAAAGTAGAATTTTTAACGCTAATTTAAATTAATCAAGCTCTAAAATGGATACCCGAATATCTTACGAAAAACAAAATAACGTACAATTCATATATCTCATGTTTTATAGCACAAGGCTATAAGTAATAGTTGGCGTTACATTATGCTATTACAAAATTTTGATACAACAGTGAAATATAGGTATTCTGCGGCAATACACTATTTTGGCCTATCAATAAAGAGATTAAATAGTTATTTTCAAAATGACCTATGTATATTTTTATTTCATTATTTATTATATCGAATGTTTACACTGACGGAATCAATTTAACCTTAATAACTTAAAGTTAATATAATAATGCACATCATAGGGAAAATATTTGTATAGCAATAGTCACTAACGACACCCTATTGATCTAGATGTTACACTCGAACTGCACCCTATTGATCTTGATGTTACACTCGAACTGCAATGTTATATTTGAGGCTCTTATTGTCTAGTTAAGTTCTTCCCTACCGATTTAATTATGTACAAACATAAACAAAATTCCAGAGGCACTGGCAATGCCATGAAATTAGGGAACACAAGAAAGAAGGGTGTTTGAGATAAGATAATAGTAAAACAAACATGGAATAAAGATGTTAAGTTGGTGAAGTAAAAAAAAAAAAAAAAAAAAAAAAAAAAAAAAAGGTTGTGCCACATCAGTTCACAGCTTCCAGAATAACATATTACTCACGTCACAATTAGGTATGGAGATGAGAAAATCAGTAACACCAACCTGCCAACTGTCAGTTTATTGTACTATATCTTGTGTCGGTTCAAATAAGTAGCTCTCTGTTTTTTTTAAGATTCTAAGGGTTTTTTTTTTTTTTTTTTTACCTCAGTGTCTGGTATTTAGCTTTCAGTTCGGCCAAATTTGATTTATATGCGATTATTTTATTTAAAAACTTAAATTATTAATAAGGCTCTTATGTATGGCTTGATTATTTTATATGTTAAGCGTGAAATCTTTAATGATAACTAATAGTATTAATAAGATTCGAACGCAATATCTTTGTTTGCTTCAATACCATATTAAAATGTAAGATCTATCTTATGAGAAAGTTTAAGCCGTTAAAGAAAACGAAAATAGAGTTGGCTTTGCTAGTACTCATTTGTATTTTATACTCGGAAAGGCCAAAAGAAATTGGACTTTTAATGTACATAGCACAGTAACAATTGAAAGGTTGATTGGAGTTGTAAGGTACAACTTTATTACTTTCTCGATCAGAGGCGAATCAGTGATTTCAAGATGATGAATTCACTATTAGCAATGGGATTTTTTGATTTCTTTTGCCTTTAGTTCGTTGCACCATAGTGCGTATAGAATTTTTTGATTTCTTTTGCCTTTTGAAACTTGGGTAGTTAGAAATAAAAAAGGGGGGGGGGGGGTAGTCATTAGAGGTAATATAAAAAAAATAAAAAAAAAGGAAACATATTTTTTAATTTGGGGAATTAGAATTATAGAAGAAAAAGGATTTAGAGTAATATAAAAAGGAAAATTAAAAGGCTGCTTAGAAAAAAAAAAAAAGCATAAAACATGCGGGAGCTGGGGTTTGATACCGAGACCTTGAGAAAATAAACACAACCCCTGACCAGTGCTCCACTCAACCTGATTTGACTATGTGTTCCTTCAGCTAATATTAGATCTATTTTCATAATTATATACATAATATATCGAGTTTAGTCGAGTGATCATGTGTTCACGTGACCCAAATTTTATGCCTAAATTCGTCTCTGTTCTCGATAGAGTTGAAAGGTTGATTGGAGATTTGAAGTTACAAGTTGTTATGTTTTATGTGTAGAGTTTTCAATTTCACCAAGGAATTTCTTTCTTTTTACCTTTTTTCGTTGTTTGTATTTAAGGTTTGCAAAGATGTGCTGACGTAATATCTTGAATCTTTGATTATTCGTTTTTTCCAATTTGATATTCGAGATGGACACGAAGTCCCATAGATCTAATAGTGAATTAATACGAACTCTATTCTAATTTTGTTTGTAAATATGGATTAATAACATTTTTGTCACATCTGAAAAGATTCATACCTTTCAATATTTTTAAATTAGTTAATTTGTACAATTTCCATGTTGTTATTGACGTGGTTTGCCGCAAGGCCCACTTGATTCAAAACAAGTTATTCTATTCATTTTTTTGCGCGGATTGCCCTTCTTTTGGGGTGGTCTTTAAATTTTGCCCTCATATTTGTGGTCTTTAAATTATGCCTCTCATATTGCCGGTCTTTAATTTTTGCGTTGTAACGCTAAGCGTTCACGCAGAAATCATGGGTTACAGGCTCGAACCCCGCTCAAGCATAAATTAAAAAAAAAAAAATTGCAAGGCAAGTTTGGGTCGCGTGTATACGGACCGGACATACACTTGTTAAAGAATTATCAAAGTTATCGGACCGGCATACTTATGCGCTTATGGGCGGACTTGGCATAAATGCGGGTCGGCGATAACTTTGGCCAACTCGCTTAACAAGTTTATGCGGATCGAAGATATCTTGGGCAAACTTTTAGTTAAGCCTTAACTAAAAGTCTTTTCCTAGTTATGCCTTATGGGGCAGACTTTTAGTTAAGGCACAACTAAAAGTATGCCCCATAAGGCATAACTAAAAACTTATAAGACAAAGTCTATGTCTTAAAGAAAAGTTATGCCTTATGGGGCATACTTTTTTAGTTGCGCTTAACTAAAAGTCTATACATAAGGCATAATAGGAAAGACTTTATTTATGCCTTATGGGGCGGACTTTTGGATTAAGGCGCACAACTAAAAGTATGCCTATAAGGCATAACTAAAAGTATGCCTCATAAGGGTGAAACTTTTCTTAAGGCATAACTAAAAATTTGTCTTATAAGGCAAAGTCATGTCTTGAGGAAAGTTATGCGCTATGGGCCATACTTTTAGTTATGCTTTAACTAAAGTCCGTCCATAAGGCATAACTAGGAAAAGACTTTTAGTTAAGGTTTAACTAAAAGTTTGCCCTAAAAAGTTTGCCGTAAGTATATTGGACCATAAACTTGTGAAGGAATTACCAAAAGTTATCGGACCGGCATACTTATGCCAAGTACGCCATAAAGCATAAGTATGTCGAGTCCCAAGCATAACTTTGGTAATTCCTTAACAAGTGTATGCTTGGGGGCATAGTGAAATTTAAACTACGCTTGTGATTTTTTAAAAAATTTTGACGGAGTGGGGGTTCGAACCTGAAACTCATGGGTTTTAGCCAAAGGACAAAATTTAAAGATTTCAAATATGAGGGGCAAAATTTAAAGACCACCTTAAAAGAAGGGCAATTCACATCCCACACTATTTCGCATTTAAGGGGCAATTTGCAGGACTGTCCTTCATTGGGGTGGTCTTTAATTTTTGCTCCTCAAATTGGTGATCCTTAATTTTTGCCCTTCGCTTAATATCCCGAAGTCCCGAGTTTGAATTCAGGCTCAGTCAAAAAGAAATCGCAAGGCATAAGTTGGGATTCGCAAGGCTCCTTAAGGCAAACTTTTACCCGAAATTAGGCCTTAAGGCCTAACGTTTTCCCAAAGTTAGGCTTTAAGGCAGAGGTTTGCAAAATTCCATGAACGTAATTTTTTTTTTTGTCTTAAGGCAGAGTTTGAAACTGTCACGCCCCTAACCATAGCCTGTGCGTAACCCGACACTCGGTGCACAGGCCGTACGTGGACCGAGCGAACCAAATAGCTTCTTGAATCGTCACGGGGCATGGCGATCTTTGAATATAATATAAACATGCGTGGTGAGAGCAACACATGAGATTAAATTATCATAAGTCTAAGAATATATGTTAAATGCCGAGCCAATACTGGCTATACGACTCTGAGCATCTGACGTGGCATAACTGAACTAGTCTAGTCTATAAAAACTCTAACATGAGTCTAACTGCTGAATTGTTTATCGGGACAGGGCCCCCGGCATACCTTAATTGCATAACTAACAATAAATAAATAAAGATAAAACCCCAAATGAGATGAGGCTCACCAATAGTTGATATGTGCAGGGTCCTAACGAGCTGATCCGTCATCCTGTAAATCTGTATCGTGATATGCATGCCCCCAGGAAAATAAAAGGGGACATCAATACATTCGAATTGTAGTGATATGTAAAGCAACTGAATAAAATAAGCATGGGACAAGAAATAACAGAACTGAAACTGTATCTGTAAGCTGTACATGAACATGAATATGAATATCATCTGACATGAATAAAATATTTCAGTCTGTAAAGATATCTGTGGGAGAGCATTAGTATAACCGACATGTAACCACCACATAACCACTTGACGTCTGATCCCGATCAGCTAAGCCGTCCCGTACCATGCCGGGGTACAAGACATGAACATGACATGAACGGATCTGATAACCCGCAATCGGTAAACATGAAGGAATCGTCCTAACTAGGCAGAGCAATCCTTATCCTACGCTAGCATACGTAGTTTCAGGCTATCTGAGCCTTCTTGGTATTTGTGCAACTCCGAAAACATGAACATGGATATAATTGCCTTAGTAGCCCATGAATTATATAAATATAAACATGATTGTAAACATGATTCGTGATTGTATTATAACATGAAAATAGATATATAATATAACTTGTATGAAAACATGGAAGCATGTAGAAGTTCATGAAAATAAACATAAAAGTTCATATCTTGCATTTAAGAACCCATGAAATGCAAAGTATGGGTTTTATGGATTACAGACAAATTCTCAATAACCAAAGTGGACTGTTAAGAACAAAAAAATGAAGTAATAATACAACATGGTATATCATGGTACATTCACTTAGGTAATTATGAATATGGCTGGAAACCCTAGTTTTAGTGAAATTTCGTACAATTATTATGGAAGAACAATGATGTTCCCACACGTAGATAGAAACCCTACATACATGTTAATGCTCCAAAACTTGTAACTAATGGTCTGAACTTGAGAAGAATCCCAAAAGCCTAAATCTTGAATCCTTGTGATGTGTTTTCTTGAAATCCTTAGGTCTAGAACAATGAATTCCTATTTAATACTCAAGAATATATGTTGGAATTCACTTGGGATGCTTAATATAGGCTTACCTTGATGTATTCTAATAGTAGGAGGAGAAGAACTTCGTGCTAGGGCTTAGGAATATGAAAAGTGGGATTAAAAACTAAAACCCACGTATTCATACTTTTACTGAGTCGGGCAAATGTATGGGCAACATGTACGCCCGTACAATCTGGGCATACCTCATATGCCAAATTCTAAAAATCATGATTTTTATGGAATGAGATACAGCTTGAAAGTGCGGCCCATATAAAATATACGGTCACAAAGTACGGCCAGAAGTACGGCCCATTCATGTTGGCCGTACCTAGAATGTCACATTCTAGTGACTTCTGATTTTCCCCCGTGAGGTACGTTCAAGTACGGCCCGTACATAAATGTACGACTCGTACAATTGACGTAGAAATCAAATTTACCGATCTGAGGCAAAATTTCTAATCCCAACACTTTCCGTCTTGGTTTCTAAGTCTCTGAATCATAAACGTTGCTTAGTTTAAAGGTATGAAGTGTTACAGAAACTCTGGCTTAAGGTAGAGTTTGAAACCCAACTTATGCCTTGCCAATTTTTTTTTTTTTTAAAATTTTTGACTGAGCGAGGGTTCGAACCCGAAACAAGGGGCTTTTAGCAAAGGGCAAAAATTAAAGACCACCAATTTGAGGGGTAAAAATTAAAGACCAGTCCTTTTGAAGGACATTTCGCGCAAAAAAAAAAGAAGAAGGTATTTAAATACTTGTTTAACTTATTTTGTAGTATTTAATAGTACTCCCTGTCTCAAATTGTTTGTCGTGTTTTTTTTTTACACGTCTCTTAAGAAAATATTAATTAAGAAGAATTTTTTACTTTACCGTCATTTATGTCTTAAGATATAATTTTTTTTCATTAAATATTTACTCTATTGAGGTGTTGTTGTCTTTAAGAACAACTACTAATAAGGATAAAATGAAAAAAAAAATTGTCTTAAATTTTAAAATGACAAATAATTTGAGACAACTATATAGAAATCACGACAGATAATTTGAGACGAGGGAGTACATGTTAACTTATTTGGTATTAACATATTTTGTTCACCTCTAAAAGATTTATACCTTACAATATTTTAAATTAGTTATTTTTGCAATTTCCATGTTGTGTTTGTCTGTTTGACATGATTTGCTACAAGCCCCACAACATTCAAAATAAGTTACTATTTGGTATTTAATATACATTTAACTCATTTGTGAAAAGTCTTACTAATTCTCTGTTTTAGCTATGTTTTCCATATTCATCTTCATTTGTCTTTTATGTCATTAATTAATCAGAAAGGTGGCTTCCCAGGACTGCTGACTTAAAATAAACCACGATTATAAGCTCCTAATCATGTTCTTTGGACATCTAACATGTCAACAAAATTGGATCTTACGTATCATCTATTATTGATTCTATGACTCTTACTGCATTAGGTTGGTCATTCAGTTTCAAATACTCCACAATTTATGTGACATAATATCGGCTAATTTTGATACTTGTGTTCTTAAAATTTTTGAAACTCATGGCGTTAAATGCATTTGTGTGATTATAAAAACTTTTCATTAAGGATAAAATGAAAAATATAAGGTTAATTAGTTTCAAATGTAGAAATATATCATTCTTTTTTTAATTAAAATGAATAAAAAAGGAAAGAATGTGACAAAAATCGAAGCGGAATAAATAATAAATTTCTTCATTAACAAAAAAGGTTGCGATCTAAATAATTGCATACTTTTCAAATGAAAAGAAAGCTATTATTTCCAGGAAAGCCATTACTACCACTTATCACAACAACAACAAAAACAAAAACAAACCATTGTGGGGCTGAATGTTTTCAATTATTTTCCCTGGCTATTCACAAGCATCATAGGGACGTACCGACAGTTTTAAAGACATAAAAGTCCACTAATTAATCATTGTAATTAGCAAAACTAAGTAGTTTGTGCTAGTTTGTCCTTATTAGCAAGCTTTTTAATGGGTCGTTTAAATCTTAATTAACGTGGGTTTCATGAATGATATAGGAGAACATAAATAATAGAGCAGCAAAAAGGGTTGGTGTGAAAGTGATGTCTTTTTGTTTAATTAAACACGATACAAAACGTGCGTTCAGGGCCAATAGTTAAAGAATGGAGGACTTCAAAATGAGCTAATTACACAAAAATGATAAAAACAAAATTATTATAATTTTCATACTCCTTTACGTGTTAATTGATTTGGGTCATCAATTTGTTCTTTAAAAGTTACTGAACTAGTAGATTCTGTCTGCATTGCATTGTAGCAACAGACACATGCATGTGTACTAAATTAATCAAGTACTAGATGAAATCCCAACAGTGTTTATGGACTAATTGATTAAGCACCAAAAGCAGATTTCATGTCCCTTTCATTTAGAAGCCTAATAAACCCCTGCCACTTTTTTCTTTTTTTTCATTTATGTTTAAATCCAACATGTATATAATCAACTGCAATTAAATTAAATAATTTTAATTATATTGGGGTTCGGGAAGGAAAATAAGGAAGGTAACAATCAGAATTGAATCTAAATTTATTGTGTGGGAGACTTAGCGAAGGTATACAATAAAAATTCATATTTTATTGTGTGATAGACTCCTACCGATATCACTAGACGGTAAACCTTAGCAGGGAATCAAATCTTACATCACATAATAAAGTGGTTTAGGTTTCTGAAAAAAGGTCAAATAGCATTTTTGGTCCCTTAGTTTGATAAATTTTACTACTTTTAATTCTTTGATATTTGAAGGATTTAACATCCAATTAATTGAATGTATCTTTTTGCCCTTTATGTTAAAAATCTGTTATATTACTATTTTAAAAATAAATTACCGTCAAATGTGAAATAACAATAAAAGCTTAACATAACACCTGGCTAATTAAGTGGTGAAACAGTTGATAATTATGATAAATTTGTTAATATTCACAAGCAAAGGAAATAAAAATGCAAGTTTCAATTAATTTAAATAAAATATGCTTAGTGAGATATCATAATGAATAAACTCAAAATTTACAAATAACTAAAAGATCAAAAGTGTTACTAACCCCCGCCAAAAAAAAAACAAAAAAAGTTGGATAGATACTTGCTTCCTAGCAAAGATAGAAACCCACAACCTACCTTGATAAAGCAATGTGCAAAATTGCTATAAAATGAAACATCTTAATCAACTTCACCATGGGTCAATATCATGCACATAATTGTAACAACAAATTAGGCGAAAAGTTTGACATAAAAATATAAGTTATTGCCCCAATCACTAAGTTTTCGTCGTGGAAGAACGAATGGTGCAACAATAGACACCAAGTCACAAAAGGTTGAAATTTTAATGAGAAACAAAACCATGTGCTAAAAAAAGTAGGATTAAAGTTCAATTATCTAAAAGATTCAATAGCTTTTAAATTGTGGAAGCTGAATCATTTCTTGTTGCCTAAAAAATTCAGTAATTTTATTTTAATAGATAAGTTACTTCAATCGAACACCACGAATATTAAAAAAGTATTTTGCTTTAAAAAGATAAAATAAATTCTCCATCCACTGCACTCAATTCAAGGATTCGGGACTGAACTTATGCCTTGTTCAGGTATCTCGATTGAAATCCTTGTAAATATTATTTTTTGTTGAGCTAGACCTAGACACGCATTTAGTCATCAAAAAGAGGATTTGATTGTGTATCGAGAAGTCAATAAATTTAGGCCAACATATCAAATGAAAGTAGATTGTCATTTTTTGTTGCCTAACTTTTTATAGTAATTTTAGTTGATACTTCACAAAACTAGTCAATGTTTAGGAAATTTACCCGAACATTACGATTATAAATAATTAAAAAAAAAAAAAAAAAGCCATTTGCTTTAAATTGTGGAAGCTAGTTCATTTCTTATTGTTTTAAAATTTTAATAATTTTAGCAGATACTCTGTCGAATCAGTCGAAATATACGAAAACTGACCCGAATAATACTATACTGTAAAAAAGATTCATTTGCTTTAAGTCGTGGAAGCTGAATCATTTCTTGTTGCCTCAAAATTTAGTAATTTGACCTTTGACTTGCTTTGTTTCTTTAGTTCTTTCCTCCATCCGACTCTTTTACCTTTTTGAAACACCATCTTTTTCTTTTAAAGAAATGTGCTATCTGTGTCTTTAAGTTTGGACAAATGAAAGCTGAAATTAGTAGGAATAAAGTAGAAAATTTTGCACATTCTTTTCGGAACTTCTGGTAAAAAGGTCGTGTAGAGTGAAAACATCGCAACCGTGTATAGAAAAGCTTTTTTTTTTTCTTTCTTTTTAACTGTTTGGCTAAGTGTCAACAGCATGATTTTATTGCTACCGAAAGCTCAATTGTCATTACCTAATTTTATTTTACTAGATAATGAATGCAAGCACCTTTTTTTCACCGAAAATATGCATTTTATTCATAAAGCAAGCTAACCAAAGGAGTCACGAGTTTCAGTTACATGTCAATTAGGAAAATTACGATCCCAAGATAATATCTGGAATCATAGAAAAATTAGCTAGACGGTTAAGCATATTTAACATTCAATTACTTGAGATGTTCACGTTTGATTCTTTTGGTTGTACGTATTCATTAATTTCTAAAATTATTAATCGTTCCATCATTTAATTGTTCATGTTTCATGTTAAACCTGTACTGTCACACCATGTTAAACTTGTATTGTTACACTATATCGGTTAGGATTCATATAATCGGCCCCGATTTGTTTTTAGCATTGAAACATAATTATTGTTTTATACTGGAGTTTTCGAGACAATAACAAGAATAGATTTGAGTTACACATATTTTATCAATTTATTTGGGTTTTTGGTCTGTAGAACAGCTGGAGTGAGGAGGGCTTGCTACTACAGGTCACTTTGACAATGGACAAGGATCCTGTCTATAGGATCATTTGGTTTAAAAAAAAAAAAAATTTAATGCCTTGGTTTATTAAATCTTGATTGCGCAATCCTGTAGACATTTGTCTGTGACTGTGAGTGGATTGCTAAGTTAGCACTTGGAATTAGCTGATGTTAATATCTGTAATGTCTCTAAACTGTTCTTGAGATTCTTGAAAGTTTCTTTTTCAACTCTACTCTATTAAAAGGGGCACATGCTACTTGCCTTGCCTATTTACTTGGCTTAGTTTAAGCAGACCAGGCTATGCAATGCCATTAATAAGTCTCAGCAAGTTTTTCATAGATATTCAGTGGAATAGTCAAGACTCAAGCACCCCATGCACAAGTTGATCCAAACATCATTAATATTAAAAAGAGATACACTATCGAATATTCGAAACTGTAACTTATGTTCCGGAAGGACACATATATAAGCGGATCTAGAATTTGAAGTTTATGAATTCTTATATCGACTTCGAGTTAACATATTATAATAATTGGATTCAAAATGAGATATTTATCCATATTTAATTGATTTCTTACTATATATACATGGTCCGTATAAAAGTTACTATTCCCGTAAACCAGAAAATCATACTCAAAATCCGCCACGGTACATGCGAGCACAGACTCTCTCTCTCTCTCTCTCCCCTCCCTTATTTTCTCATATATTTGTTCAAGTATAAAGCTGGTTTATCAAAATTGTTTGATTCTAAAAGTCGATAAAAAGAAGTGGAAAAGTACATTTCTAGCTAAACTGTGGAAGCACGTTTTACTTGTTTCCCTTATGTAGCTTTCATTCATTTGGCATCTTTCAGGTCTCGAAAATAGAACAACAAATGGACTGGTCTCCTGGATATTGGATCAAATATCAACCTCCAGAATTAGGAAGTAATTGCACGGTTTGTTCTTCAAATGGACGGGTCTTTAATTTTTGTCCTTCAAATGGGCTGGTCTTTAATCTTGTCCTTTAAAATCGAACTTATGCATTGTCTCTCTAGGCATAAGTTCGATTTTGAAGGAAAAAATTAAAGACCAGCTCATTTGAAGGACAAAAATTAAGGACCAGCACAAAATAGGAACAGAAGTACAAATGAACCTAATTTAAATTTGAAGTTTAGATATAGAGCGGTCCAAAGTAAAACCATGTTCTTGGAGACAATTTGGGTCCTCTGGCCCATATCTCTGTTGGGCTTTATCGATCACTTTGAGTTCGCAAATTTAAAGGCTTCAAGCCCAATAAAAGGAATTGTATTCAAACGAAGTTTTCAATCATTTTGAAAGTTTTTCCAAGACCATTTCTAATCCAAATATGGCTAGTAGTCTTAAACCGATCTGTCGGTGATTAGTGTAAACCAATAAAAAACAACTCACACAAATGTCCCTATTGAATTATGGAAGGATTTGAAAAGAAAAAAAAATGGCAAAAGGACGTAACATATATTATCTCTTTTTATCTATTGTAAATTGTAATAGTTTCCTTTGTGAAACATCCGATACTAAACATATCAAATGTTAATGTCATGTTTCTTCAATTAACAAACAACCACCAACTACAAGTGATCTTTCTTGCTAAGTCAATTGCCAAAAAGAGTATCTGAAACCTAGAAATTGGTCCAGTTGGAGACTTAAAGCTAATTTTAAGGAAATCTTGAATTGAAGGACAAATAATCTTAAGATGTAAATAAGCAACAAACATTTTAAAAAGTCCATATGAAGCGAAAGACACAAATGTAAAACTACAAATGTTGTGGTGAGATTGATATAACCCCTCCAACTTGATTTGGGTTTGACTTTGAGTTTTGGATATGGAAAAAATCGGCGAAGTGCACGTATACCCGATTTTGGGATCACCATTTAAGCCATATCCGCGGTGCATAAAAAATTGCAAGTCTACTCACATCGGAACAACTTCGTAAGACTTGATAAAGCCTAACTTCAAAAAAAACCGGTGCCCAAACGATGTATCTCGTGAAATTTTAACGAAAAATTCCTGATAGGGAGCGTTTTCTCCTTTAAAGGTCTTACATAACACGAACCGAATTAAATGGGCCTCAATACGCCGAACTCCGGAAAAACATAAACAACAAACCGTAGAATTTGTATGGAACAAATATATCATCTATCAGTGTGTTAATTCCTTCATAATCAAATAACTTAAAGCATTAAGAAAATGTCTCTTGTTGAAGCTAATCTCAGATGAATCTGAACTATTGTTTTAAACATTGATGTTGTAACTGTCCCGTGTAGACATAAAACTTGAGATAGATACGAATGTAGACAAAAGAAATTCCCAGTTCTCATATGTGACGGGTTAAGTCCTTAATTTATTAGGAAGTTGCTTTCTTGCTAAAATTTGGACAAGGATGTAGCCATTTTGTCATTTTATGTGTATGTATCGGTGGTCCATATGACATTTATGACCAAATTCTGATGTAATAAATGTTTTTTTAATCATAAAACTGTAACTGGACAAACTTGTCATAATTTGCAATTTTGCTCTTGCAGAAAAAAAAAAAAAAAAAAGGGTTGAGGTCAATTAAAAGCCACAATAAAAGCACCTGCACTTCTATTAATTTCTTTGTAATTGCATGAAAATACTGAGCATTCATTGACTTGATTTGATCATGTTTGAAGATTTTCAAGATACAAGATATTGAATTCGAAAAAGCATCACATTAGTAAGTGCATAATAATTTGGCAGAAATATTTACTCTACTTTTTTTTTGGTTACTTTGACACGTCACTTTTTGGGTCATCCAAAAATTAATATCTTGTAAATCATAATTAATTATTTAGCCATTATTGTTATATATATTACTTCTTGTAAAGATGGCAACTGGATTGTGGATAATAGTGTAATCTTCCCTTTATCTTACTTGAAGTATTCCTTTTGTCCCAAAAAAATTGCCACTCTTTGCTTACGGAGAGCCAAAATTGAATTGACATTAAATAATATAATTAAATTTCATTCCTTCACAAGTTGACAAAAATTTATAATGTTTTCTCGTGATTTTTGAATATCTAGACTTGAATTTGAAAAAGAAAAGATTAATATGTAATCCAAAGGAAAATGAAAAGAATAGAAAAGGAAATTTCGTATGAAAATATAAGCAAGTGCCAAGAATTAAGTGATAATTAATTAATGAAACAGTCGTCTTAAAACGTAAAATATCATAGTCTAATCATATAGGGCCTCCCTCGCCGGAAAAAAGGATATATTATTTAAACTAAAAAAGGAAGCAAGTGGCCATTGAGAACTCAATAATTGATAAGAATTTGGATTCCCTCAATCATTCACCCAAAAAAGAACGGCTAAAAATAGATTCTCATGAATCTCAGCCCCTCTTTATCCTGTGGGTTACACCTCAAGTCGCTCCATTGCCAAAACTCTCATAATTTGGATGAGAAGATTGATCTATTTTACTCCATAGATATGGGATGTTGTACACAACTTTATGTTATATATTTTAATTCTATTTTCGTAACAAACAACAGCAACAACAACAAACCCAGTGTAATTTTATAAATGGAGTCTGCCAAATGTAGGATGTACGTAAATCTTATCCTTATATTTGTTAAATAGAGAGACTGTTTTCAGAAGACTCCCATATCAGAAAAGATACCTGACACAATAGAAAGGCTATTTTCTTAGTATGAAGTAAAAAGTCTAGCCACTATTTATCATGAATAACATTTTTCATAGTATGATAGATCTTGTGCATAACTCTAAAAATCAGCTAGTCGGCTGTATTAATTTTAGTAGTACAATCCCCTTCAACAATATCTTTAATTTGAGGATTTATAATGCCTTTATTTTTTTTTATTTTTTTTAGAATGACGTGCAATTTTTGGAATTCATGCAAGACTTAAGCAAAAGATCCGACACAATGAAGAAACCTATGTGTATAAGCCTATAATCGATACCTATTAATTGAGAATAGGTTTTAGACATGTTAACACTTTTAATTGGTAATATACTCATGCTTTTTAGGAGACTTTTAGATATTTATACGTTTACAAATATTAAAAATTTATAGTATTTTTTTATATATATTTGCATATAATATTAGCTTTAAATGAATTAAATTGGACTAATACAATTAATGAAGATTCATATTATAATCTATTTCAACTCACGTGCGGCTGAAGGTAGCTATTTGGAATGTAATCTCTTCCGCTGGAAAAAAAAAAAAATGGGAACTGACAACGTCACCTTGTAAAAGTGAATTTGCTAATAAATAATTCTAGCCTTAGTTCTAATTTAGTAAATTGTTTATAAAATAAGAAAAGGTAGAAAAGTATTTAAATCATGTCTTCAATTAAACGCGATATATTTCAATTAGGCAGAATAACGAACTTTAAAAAAAGAAAAAAAAAGAAATAAAGAAAAAAAGATTTTTAAAATTTATGGTCTAAAGCAAATTATAAATATTTATGTGAATGTAAATTATTATTAATAATAAAAAGAGAAGTTTTAAATTAAACTATTTCTAAAATTGAAATAGAGGGTGTATTTAAAAAAAAAAAAAAAAAAAAAATTCAATACTTTCCCCCTCAACTCTGGTCCGTCAAAACTTTCCAGTGGCAATCCAGTAATTACATAATGAAGACGAGGGTATTTTTGTCCTCTTACAGCTCCGCGTGTCAATGGACGCCAAAACCAAATTCAGATTTAGCTGAATATTCCAATACAGAGACAGAGATGATACTGTTTTTTTTTAATTTTTCGAGAAAAGACTCATTACTTTACTATAATTAGTAATTATTAGGGAGTATATGAAGCTTTAGCTAATTAGCTTAGTGATTATAGATAAGGTAGAAGTGCTAAGTTCAACTCCTACGGTAACTCATGTTCCACTTTTTATATTAGTACTAATACCTTTTCATACTGCTATATGTCAGAATGTGTCAGTACATATTATAAACACTCCCTCCGTTTTAATCGACGTGAACTCATTTGACTAAACACAAATTTAAAAAAGTTGTGAATTTTTTTAAATTTATGATATTAAATAAGTCACATATATTTTATGTGGTTATAAATCATTGCATAAAGGTAAATTATTTTCAGATATAAAAAAAGGTCATTCTTTTTTACACGAATTAATATGAAAATAGGTTCACATAAATTGAAACGAAGGAAATATCTTTTAAGAATTCATTTACTTTAATATTCCAGGAAAATGTAAGAAAGAAAACATTTCTTTTTCTATAATATTTTATTTTCTGGTTATTGCGATTATTAGAGTATCTCCATGTTTCAATATATGTGTCTTAATTTAATTGAGCATATTTTTCAAAAAATTCAATTAAAATGTGTTTACATATCAAATATTCTTTGAATCGTGTAAATTTTAGATATGTCAAGTAAGACATTAAAATTGAAAAAAGTATATTAAATATTGAAAATAATATATTTTTGAAACATATTATTAAAAAAAGGTGAGACGCGTAATTTGAATGGAATGGAATATTTATTGTATTTTCCGAGTATATGTATAGAGCATACTACAATAAGTCAAGATAGAGATACTTTATGAGTTCTTTCCCTCCAATCAATTCTCTCTCTCCACCGCGTGTGTCTGTTGTGTTTTGGACCTTTTTGGTAGATTATTGAAAATTTTCATTATTTGAGAAAACAATTTCTTTTTCTATAATATATTCCCCCCTTCCCACCAAACCCAACCCGGGCAAGTAATGTCCTTCTGTTCTATATTACTTATTCACATTCTCATTTACACGATTTAAGAAATCATAAATATACTTTTACAACATAACCCTTAACTCTTATTGTACTTTAATCAATATTGATTACTCTAGAAAACAATTAATTTTAAGGTCAAAATAAGAAAACTCTAATTAATTCTGTCTTTGTTTTGTAATTGGATAAGTATTTTAGTACGGATATCTTTAGTAATGTGATCAACTAATATGGGACATAGTGAGGATGACTTGAGGTATAACTTTGCCTGAATAGACATAGTTTTTATGAAAATCTTGACTTGTGAAATCTTTTTTTTTTTTTTTTTACTCTAGGGTCCGACCCCAGAACGTCAGGGGTATATTTGGCCACTTTTTTATTACTTAAAATGCCGAAAGGCAAAAATTAAAGACCATCGATTTACGAGGCAAAAATTAAAGACCACCCCCGAAATAGGGCATTCGTGCCAATGACGTATTATGAGATATCCGACATTATCCCATCACAACTTGAACTTAGTTTATCCCACTTTTCATCTGAGATAAATTTATCCAAAGACTATGAGCCTGTTTGGATTGGCTTATAAGTGGTCAAACCAGCTTATAAGCTGTTTTTTGATTTTTTAGGTGTTTGGCAAAACAACTTATAAACTAAAAAAGTGCTTAGAATAAGCCAAAAAAATAAGTTGGGATGGCTCAACTTTTTTTTTTTTTTGACTTATAAGCCACTTTTTTTAAGTTAAAAACGGGCTCTATGATTCGAGATAATTTAATCTGCGTATCAAAGTATCCCGTAAGTGGTCGTTTGGTGCATGGCCAAAATTATCCTCGGATTATAATCCCGAGACTAATTTATACCATATCTTGGGACTATTTTATACCATCTATATCATCTAAGAGATGGTATAAAATAGTCTCAGGATAAGTGGTATAAGAAGGTATATCACAGCTTATACCATGGGATATATTTTATATTTTATTTGATATAAAATATTTATACCTTCTATCAAATATGGTATAAAAAATTAGTGTTGAGATATATCAGCTTATACCATGCACTAAAGGACCCTTAATAGTATTATTAATAGTATAGATAGTGATACTTTAATGAGTTATGTCCCTCCAATCAATTACCCCTCTCTCTCTCTCCACCCCGCGTGTGAGTGTTGTGTTTTGAACCTTTTTGGTTTAGTGTGTTGGTGTCCTTTTGTTTATGTCTCTTGATTCACACTAGTGTCCCGGCGGGAGAGAAGGAAGTGAAAGAGTAGACGAAACCTATTCCTCTCCTTGTACGACTACTCCTTTTTTATACTTATAATATTTCTTTTCTTTCTTCTCTCATCCACTTATTATACTCTTTTTTTCATCATTCTCTTTCTCTCTCTGTCGTGTACTTTTTGGCAGTTTATGATCTTCCCAACTTTATTCACCTTTTCATCATCTTCTTCTATGAGGTACTGACTTACCACCCTTGTCTTTTTCCCCCAATTTTCTGTCTTTAGTTTCCTGAAAATTTTACTGGCTGTTCAAGTATTTGCTGAATATTCCTTGTTTTGCATGTGGGTTTCTGATTCTCTTTGGTCTTAGTGTTGAAATTGTGATCTTTTTTGGGATTTATGAAGTTTGTTTCTTGAAAATTTTACTGGGTGTTCAAGTATTTGATGGATATAGCTTGTTTTGCATGTGGGTTTCTGATTATGAAGTTGTGATCTTTTTGGGGTTGGGTTAGTTTCTTGAAAATTTTAATGCATGGTCAAGTATTTGCTGAATATAGCTTGCTTTGCATGTGGGTTTGTGATTTTATTTGGGTCTTAAGCTGAACTTGTGATCTTTTTGGGTTTTGGCTAGTTTATCTTACAGGGGAAGTAATGATGGTGATGGTCAATTCTTTATTTCTTTGGTTTGCTTGGAAATCTTAATGGGTGTTCAAGTTCTTGCTGAATATCACCTGCTTTATTGTGGGTTTGTGATTTCCTTCAGTATTAGTGTTAAAGTTGTGATCTTTTTGGGATTTAGCTAGTTTATCCTACAAGGGAAAGTAATGATGGTGATGTCAATTCTTTATTTCTTTAGTTTTCCTGAAAATCTTAATGGGTGTTCTAGTTCTTGCTGAAAATCACCTGCTTGGCTTGTGGGTTTGTGATTTTATCCTGTCTTAGTATTAAATTTGTGATCTTTTTGGGTTTTGATTAGTTTTTTTCAGGGGAGGTAATGATGGTGATGTCAATTGTTTGTTCTTTTAGTTCTCTAAAAAAGTAAGTGTTCAAGTTCTTGCTGAATGTTGTCTGCCTGGCATGTTGGTTTGTGATTTTCTTTGGTCTTAATGCTAAAGTTGTGATCTTTTTGGGTTTTGGTATATTTTATTTCACAGCGCAAGTAATGATTGTGCTGTCAATTGTTGTTTCCTTAGGTTTTCTTGGTTTGTCTATGAAATTTGATTCTGGTGTGGGTAGGGTTGACCTTAAGAAAAAGTGAACTGCATGAACAAATCTCTCCTTTTTGTCTGAAATGTTCCAATTCTGTTGTGGGTTCCTTCAAACATTGAGCTATCTCTGAAAACTTAGTATTAGCCAGGGTTCATTTTCTTTTCCGAGATTGATTGATGATTCATCATTTTTTTGGATAAAGTATTTATGATTTATCATCTGGGCACTCTAATTTTGGTTACATGTTGATTTGATGTTACACGTCATCTTTTGGTCCTTAGACCTATAATAATGGAAGGTGAAGAATTTGTCATCCATGACGGTTTGTGTCTCAGTATTTTTCTTGAAAGGCTTGCTTTTGTTCATTAAATAAACAGGGGTGTGTCAATTTGCTTTGGTTGAAAATTTTGCTCATCTGGTGCTTATTACTCAATTGAGTACTGAGCTATAGGGGATACCGGATATTGTGCACCTCCCATGTGTTAACTGTATGTAGCTCGCAAATCTTCCTGCACACAAGCATGGCTATAGCTTCTTATGTATACATTCAAATGCTTGTTATAGCACATTGGATTACACTCTTGGGTTGAGGAATTTTGTCTTTGATTTAACTCCTCTGCTAACTCCGGTTGTATGCTCCTAATGATGTTGGGGAGGTTGAGAATACTTAGCTCATTTAAATTTGGAATATGGAGAATAGATTGTAGATTTACCTTCTCCAAAAATAAAAAAATAAAAAAAAAGAAAAAAAAGAAAAGAAAAAAAGAATAGATTGTAAATTTGATTCCTATTTATATATCAAGTTGGTTTACAGTTGTATGAATTTTCGGACATGAAAATGGCTTTGTTTATTATTTGCTAGGTCCTTGAGGTCTATTTCTGTGAATAATCTACTCTCTTGTGGTGAGAGATGAAGTAATCTTTCTTTGTTCACCGGCTGGCCAGGGAGTCTTTCATGAGCTAGATTTCTTATACATGTTACCATTCTAGAAAAAATTCTTGCTGCTCTTATTCATTACTATTGGTCGGTGACTCTTTTGTTCTTGATGGAAAGATTTCTATTTAATGTAATTTGTCTGGATTGTGATATTTGCTGCATTGAGCTTAAAATTATTAGCAGTTTCTCCTTTATGACTTCCCTTCGTGAAATAAGCCTCTCAGGAAATCTCATTTTCTTTACCATTCTCAAAAAAAAAAAAAAAAAAAAATCTCATTTTCTTCATATTTGCAGAAACTGACTAGATGGAGAAGTCTCTAAAGAAACTCATTTCAGATGATTCTGAAGGTAAAGTTATTCCTATAACATATGAAAAACTAAAACCAGTTTTTGGCACTATCTTCTTGTGTTCTCAACAAGTTAATACATTTCAATCTTTTTGCATATCTAAATAGTTCCATCAGCAAAGACTTCTGGTACAGAGATGAATGCTTGGAAAATACCCCTTTTTGGAACAGCTGCACATCATGCATCAACTGATGCAAGCTTGTTTTCTAGCTCACTGCCTGTTCTGCCACATGCAAAATGTATGTTTAACTTTCTCCTTTAAGCTTACTATCTTCATTCAATTAGAGAGAGATTCCCTTGACTCATTTTTTCAATTTGCAGTAAACTTCACTGAATCTGAGAACTACGGTCAATCCATTGATGATAGCTCACCCAGCATTAAAGATCCACTGGAAGAGGAACCAATTCCAGATGGGTGTTTGCTCCCTGGCGATGAAGATGAGCTATTAGCAGGCATAATGGATGATTTTGATCTTAGTGGGTTGCCAACTCAGCTGGAGGACTTGGACGATGATTTTTTTGGCAGTGGTGGAGGATTAGAATTGGAAACTGAGTCTCTGGGTAATTCACTTAATGGTTTTGCGAAATTAAGCATGTCTGATGGTATTCTTGGGAATAGTGTTGGACATCATGTCTTCCCAAACAGTACTGGAACTGTTGCGGGAGAACACCCATACGGAGAGCATCCTTCTAGGACATTGTTTGTTCGGAATATTAACAGCAATGTAGAGGACTCCGAGCTGCGATCTCTCTTTGAGGTTATATTTTAACAAGTGTATAACTATCTGTTCTGTTTTCTCCCTTGTCGCCGTTAAGATAGTTGTTGCTGATTCTGTTTGTTTCCGAGAGAAATTCTCTTTTGGCCAACATTATATGCTTGAACACTGTACCTATTATACATTTTGTCTAGAGAAGTCATACTGACTTTTATATAATTGCTTTTCTCTTGAAGCAATATGGTGATATCAGAACTTTGTACACTTCATGCAAGCATAGGGGCTTCGTGATGATATCTTACTATGATATTCGAGCTGCTCGAACCGCAATGCGTGTACTACAACATAAGCCTCTAAGACGGAGAAAGCTAGACATTCATTTCTCAATTCCTAAGGTCTGAGTAAAGACAATGTTCATACTTAACTGGTGGGCATGCCACTATATTTAAGGCCCAACTTTTAACTATTATCATTTATTTCTGCATCCAGGAAAATCCATCAGAGAAAGATGTTAACCAAGGAACACTGGTCATTTTCAACTTGGATCCTTCAGTATCCAATGAGGATCTCCTCCAAATATTTGGGGCTTATGGGGAAGTGAAGGAGGTAGCAGCTTTGCCAATTTCTTAACTTTGATTGTTTTTGTGTTTTTATGCTACGTTGAATCTGCTTATGACTAACTTGGTTGCTCATATTGCATGGGAAATGCAGATAAGGGAGACACCGCATAAGCGCCATCATAAGTTCATTGAGTTTTACGATGTTAGAGCAGCTGAGGCTGCCCTCAAGGCTTTAAATAGGAGCGACATAGCTGGTAAGCGGATCAAGCTTGAACCCAGCCGGCCTGGTGGAGCCCGTCGAAGGTATGTCCTTAGTCTTCTCTTAATGGAAACTTTTGATGAAATTTTTGAGCTAAGTTTACTCTGTACTATTTCTTGTGGACATGCATACGGGCCAAAAAACAAATATCAGACCAGAACAAGTATAACATAATAACTTATTATTATTGCTTTCAATCTATTTATGCTCAATCATTTGTTTCGATTACCATGCAATTTTGATCATCTTTAAGAAGAAACGTTGATGGTTTTGCATCCAATGTATAGCTTGATACAGCAACTTAGTCAAGACTATGAACATGAAGAAGCTCGAACATTTAGGCACTCGGTTGGTTCTCCAATCGCCAGCTCTCCTCCAGGTATTTTCATTTTCATAAATGACTGATATTAATCAAGGAGAGTTAATGTGATCAGCAAAAATTGATGTTGTATCCAACAGGCAGCTGGTCAAACTTTGGCAGTCCTGTTGAACCGAGCTCATTGCTAGGTTATAATCAGTCACCTGGTCTAAGAAATCTCAGCCCTGTAAATGGAAATCATATGCCAGGGCTGGCTTCTATTCTTCCAGGCCATTTCTCAAGTCCTAAGATTGCGCCTATTGGTAAAGATCCAGGACGGCTTGGCCCTCTGAATCATGCAATTACTAGTCCCAAGTCAGTGCAAGGAGTGGGTTATCAACATTCTTATTCAGTTCCTGAGCATAAACCACATTTGAACTTTGGATCTATGTCGCTTGGTGAGCCTAAGTCATCTGGGATTGGGACACTTTCCGGACCACAATTTCTTTGGGGAAGTACCCCGGTACAGTCCGAACGTACTGACTCTTCTGTCTGGTCAAATTCATCATTGGCACATCCATTTGCATCAAATGGACAAGGGCAAGGCTATCCATATTCCCATCGACAGGGCTTGTTCCTCGGATCACATCATGTGGGATCTGCTCCATCAGGAATTCCCCTGGACAGGCGTTTAGGTTTTTTCTCTGAGTCTCCTGAAACGTCATATATGAACCAAGTTGCATATGGTAGTTCAGGTTCTAGTCATAACAATGGAAGTCATGTGATGAGTATAGGTAGCCTTGGGGCAATGAACATGAGTGTTTCTCCTAGCTCTAGAATGATGTCGCTGCCTAGGAACGGGCCTTTATTTTTCGGAAATGGCTCTTACGGAGGAATAGGAATGGCTAACAATGAAGGGGCAATGGAACGGGGTCGAAGTCGAAGAGTTGAGAGTGGAAATGAGATAGACAACAAAAAACAATATCTGCTTGATTTGGAGAAGATCATGAGTGGAGAAGATACTAGGACTACTTTAATGATTAAAAACATCCCAAACAAGTAAGAGCCTTATAAATTCTGAATTAGGGATCTCTGAGTTTCTGTATGATTATTCAATGCTTAATGATTCTGTGTTCTTCCATATATTTAAGGTACACCTCGAAGATGCTACTCACAGTAATTGACGAGACTCATAAGAATACATATGATTTCCTCTACTTGCCTATTGATTTCAAGGTAGTGCAGTATATTTCTCTATTATGTCTTCACACCTTCTAAAAAAATTATATTGAAGGCTAGAATTTATTTTTATGGTTTTGGCAGAACAAATGTAACGTTGGTTATGCCTTCATCAACATGGTGTCTCCTTCACATATCATCTCCTTTTATGAGGTTAGCGTTCTCTTACAATACCACACTCCTGCTGGTTGTAGATTTCTGCGGTATGTAGTATTTATTGAAAAGCCAAAAGGAAAAAGAAAAATGAGTAGATGTTGTACCAGCCTAAAGTTTGTGTGGTGGACGATTTAACCATCTTCATAAATTGAATGTGGTTTACTTATTAAAAAGTAGCTTTGGCATAGTTATTTGTTGAGAATGACTTGGTGTGGGATACTTGTGCAGGCATTCAATGGGAAGAAGTGGGAAAAGTTCAACAGTGAAAAGGTTGCTTCCTTGGCTTATGCTCGTATCCAAGGGAAGACAGCCTTGGTTGCTCATTTCCAGAACTCAAGCTTAATGAACGAAGACAAGCGGTGCCGGCCAATTCTTTTCCGGTCAGAAGGCCAAGAAGCAGCTGACCAGGTAGCATAAGTCACTGTATTGAACCTTTATAAATGACTGCCTAGCTAAAACATAATTGCATATCCTTTATTAAAATTATTGTCTACTAAGTGTGTGCTCATTCAAAAGGATGACCTGTTCGATTTTGTTCAGGAACCGTTGCCATCCAACAATTTGAACATTTGCGTCCGTTTGCCTGATGGGTCCTATTCTGGAGATTCTCTGGATAGTCCAAAGGGCGATCTAGATGAGAAGCTCTACATAATATACCAAGAGAGCACCTGACTCTTGACCATATGATACATGGTGGCAATGAGTTCTAACTGTGAATAGGAATAGTAGTACATAATCACTTATTAAGCCGGAAATCGCATATAATCTTGTGTGTGCTAGGCAGTGTCTGCTTTTTGAATGAACGACACAGTCGCATATAATCTCGTGTGTGCTAGGCAGTGTCTGCTTTTTGAATGAATGACACTCCACAGCATGCGGGGCAAAATGTTACGAGGCAGAGAGCATTTTGTTTATACCTTGAGTGTTGACAAGTTGAAGCATTCAGGCAACATGTGAAGTCTCTCTGCTGTTGAAAATGCTTTGCTGCTAGAAGTGTACAGAACCTCTCCTTTTTACTTCTTTGGTTGTCATGTACACTTGTGGTGAGTTTGTCTGACCACATAGTATACATGTTTAGAGTGTAATGGGGCTGTTTCTAAGTGTATGACATGGAATACAGAATCCTGTACTTTTTATGGATTTCACACTCTCTACTGATGTAATGAAGGCAACTGTTGTAATTATAACTTGCATGTGCAGTTGAACTTATGCTACTTATTTCATCAACCCTTAGTATTCTCTGATCAGTCATCAGATTCATGCTGTGCATGCTACACGTTTTCTGGTTAGCAACGCTATATGCTGATCGAGTGATCAACCGATACCAGAATCAATTGTTTATGTAAAGGAAATATAACTGATTGGTTGAAAAGTATTCTGCCTTGTAATATTATGGGCGAAACTTTGGAGTTTGATCCTGTACCAGTTGGATTAGACCACGCATGTTAGATATATTATATGTCCAAGTAACTAGTGAATGCAAGTAGTGCTCTAGAAAATCAGTTGACATAGTGAACTGAAAATGTTATTGCAATGGGATTCATCATATTAGAAGTTTCTCTTACAAGGGTAATGTTCCAGCTTAAACCAATTACGATCCTTGCACAATTACTCCAACAATAATAAAGATTATCATATTTCCTTCTTACTACAACTGACATAGGTAGCAAATAGTGTTCTCAGGTTTGAAGTGCATCAGCTATTGATCCTGCCAAACTTATGACTTCGAAAGGAGCTTTATTAGCTATGGCTTTCACCGTGAGGGGACATGAATCTGTGATCCAAAAGTATGTGAATGCTTTCTCTGAACCTGAACACGAAAAGGGTATTGCTAGCAATCAGAAGACCAGGTATTCGAGGAGTAAATAAACGACAGATGGATAGAAATACAAGTAGTTACCATCGTTCTTGTGCATAAAACGCTCCCATGACCGCTTTGGAAAAACTCCGTGGGTCACATATGCACTAACCTTTGCTGCACCATGAGCTGCTAAAACTTTCTGGTGAATCAAGAGTCGAACAAATAAACCATTAGCAGTGCCGGAACCACCAAAAAAGAACAAGGAAAAAAATGCACGCACTTAGTTATTTAAGATGTTAAGTCAGATACTTTTAACAACTCAGAATGAGTTAACTGGAAGAGCTGATTCCAAAGACAGTCATCAAGGTGTTATCACATCACAAGGGAATCCCGGTAAACCTAAAAGGATACAGACACACGCACTACTTTTTTTCTCCCTTTTCTCCGTTTCTTTATTGTTTTGGTTGGGACATGTTGGGATCTTCAAGGTTGCCTCGTCCAATTATTGATGATTGTCATATACTCTACCCTTAACCAATCAGTCCCAGAGCTGTTGAAGAATATTGGCAATATGTCTATTTTCTAGACAGTGCAGCTAAAATTGGGAAGTTGACACATCTTGCAGAGACAAATTGTTGGTTTAACTTCACATGCAGGGAAGAAAAAATAACCCAAAAATGCAGTTGGTAAACATGGGATGCTTAACAAATCGAAATTAGACATGTACACAGAAATTGAACAAACAAAAGCACCATCCCTACTGCTAAACAAAATCAGGTAACAAGGGGCAAGAAGTAATCAGAGAATTTACTCAATGAACACAATAATACATCTCTTCAAACATTTGTCTGCAAATGTAAAATAATGAAAAAAAGAAACAGAGTTCTATAAGACCTCTTCACAGCCCTAGAACTAAAGAAGACTGGCACTGGACGAAGAGTAAAAATTAAATAATCGTTAGTTTTAGGTGATGTAAATTTGAGGATTCGGACACAATAACTAGACCACTTATCACATTCAAGAGAAAGGATTACCTGGCATTCAATTAGGGTACCTCCAGATTGGACCAAGTCATCAACAATGACCACATGACAGCCGGCAGGATTACCCTCTTTAAGCCTGACAATTCTCTTATCACCCTCCCGGACTTTATTGCAAATTACCTAGGAGAAGAAAATCTGCTAAGTTCGAGATGATATGAAGCAGAGAGAAACCAAAGGAAAGGAATCTCTATTATTTTACTAACAGCAGGGTAATGACCCAATTGCTTGTAGAACCGCTTCCAAGCTCCATCATCAGGAAAAGCTATTACTATCTGGAACATAAAAATTGTTAGGACATGACCAAATGACCATTTTTAATATATTAAGTCCCGTCCTTGAAAGAACGAGGATATATATGTTTAGCAGGAAAACTGCTAACCTTCTCAGACTCTGGAAGTTGCTGAAGCCGTTGCTTCAACAGCGGGATTCCAGTCTCAAACAGAGGCAGAACGTGGTCTCCAAAATAAAACCTCTCCTGCAGAAACATAGACACATAAACATCTCGAGAAGCATTTGAGCTTAGAACACATGAAAAGGTCAAGTTGGTCTTTTGTGAAAAAACTGAAATTAACCTGCAATGCATGGATGTCATAGATGACTACACTGGTTGGACCACCTCTTGAGATTGGAATGTTTGATATTATCCTAGCCATGGTGAATGCAGTAGCCACATCTCCTTCCTCTTCCATCCGTTCAAAGGATCCCGTTGGAAAGAACGGCAATACAAGTGTAAAAGACGCGACAAATAGCCTTGGAAGAGCAAATATCACAGAAAGTTGTTCAAAGATGACTGCTGGTGAGCTGAAAGATGCCAGAAAAGCAACATGCTGCCCACGGATATTCTGTGCGTTGTTTATGAAGAGATTTGGAAAACCATCATCGAAACTCCTGGAACATGCACAAATATTTAGCTTTGTCCCAAAGAGTCAATGCGAACTAGTTTATAAGTATCAGCACCGTTTATAGGTCCACCAGTAAGCTAGGCATATAAGTGCTAACGCATATGCATTGCCAATTTAAGATATCTTTATTTGATCTCAGTAACGAAGTAGGCATGAATTGAACTATCTTTGTAAACAATAAACACTACTTTTTCCCCTTAAAGATACATGAGAACTCCACCTATGTTTGCAACTATAAGTAGCCTTCAAGCCTGAAAGGAGTGTCAAGGTAGATTGACGGCTAGTGTTAAAATAGGCTAACCATGACGAATTCGCTGGAATGAACGAGACATAAATAAAGCCGAACAGATATAGAGGAGATTCATATGGCCTCAACCAACTAATTTGGGGTTGAGACATAGTTGATGTATATTATCAATAAAGATCTCAGCAAAATTGTTTCCCTGAAATCTTGCTAAGTCATTTCTCAGTGAAACTTTACTAGTCAATGTTTGACTAAAAAATGTAATTGGAACCTGACTTTGACTTTCCCAGCGTTGTTCAAAACTGTTAAATATTAGTAGTATTCTTTAGTCAAGCCTATTCCTTCACTTACCCATTTACTACGGCAGCATCAAGAAAAAACTGTACCCCAATCAACAAAGCGAAAAAAGGGGGAATCTTGGTTCCATTTCCTCTAATCAAATAATCTTTTGAAGAGAATTGTATGTAATAAAGATTTGAACTTTATGTATATTGAAGAATTTTAATAAAATAATTCGTTGAATTCTTACCGGATATACATAAATCCAATGTGTATGTATCATAGACAGTCATTTATCAGTAGAAATATTTTCACTTGGAAAATGAATAGACCTAGGGATGGCAATTAGGGTAGGGCAGGGCAAAGTCATAATAGGGCAGGGCAGGGAAACATATATTTGGGCGGGGGCGGGCGGGCGGCGGGCGAAATTTAATTTTTTGAAAATTTTTAATAGGGCGGGCGAGCGAAAATTTTTAATAGGGCGGGGGCAAGAAATGGGTTATAAGTGGGTTGGGTAAAAAATGACTATTTTATTCCTTAGTTTGAATCCACATTTTGAAGCGTCGTTCTTTACTACTAAAAGTATAAGCATGATTGCTTGGAAGTTTGTAAGATTTCTCATTTGTGTTATTAAATTCTTATTTGTTAAAATGTGACTTCTAGCATAAATTAAAGTCAATATTTTTTTATTATAAAACTAAACTTATGAAGTAAACCCAGTAATAGAACTATTCTATTTGTTTAAGCTTGTACAAAACCTTTCCTATTTATCGCAAAAGTGATCGCCTAATTAAGCTGATCTTACGATTAACAATATTCATTTAGAAGAAATCACTAAAAGGCATCTACAAAAAGGTGAAATACTACTAGTTGCCAGTTATACTTACATCACAAGTTTGTCTTTAGTAATTAAGACAAATCATTTTTTTTTTTAACTCAGACATTCCTTCAAGCTTATTTAATTATACTAAAGATGGTTTTGTGTATTCTCATGCTAAACATAGTAAAATATGTAAATTCTAGTTCTATTTTGAAATTTGAACGATCAAAAGAAAAAATCCCATTTTAGGAACTAATCATTCATCTAATTGTTTTTAAGAAAATATCTCATGCTTCGAAGTGAAAAATAAAGAGGAAAAATGAAAGATAATATAAATGAAGCGGGGCGGGGCGGGGAATTTCGTGAAAAAAAATTAAACGGGCGGGCGGGCGGGTCGAAATCTTAGCAGGTCAAGGCTTGCCCCGCCCTAACATGCCCTATTGCCATCCCTAAATAGACCTACTGTCACATGCTAAATGTGTCTTGTCCCTAAGCTTTTAAAAACAACACAAAATTCAACAGAGACATGAAAAAGAAGCCATAAAGCAGTGAAAAGAATGGGGGAGGATACCTCCAGTTAATGGAATGGAGATGAATGCAGTCAGAATCAGAAGCAATCTTGCGAGCAAGTTGCTCCATTTCAACACAGTAATACAGAAGCACTTGCTTCTTCATCACCACTGCACTACCGTTCTCCATCGAGTCAACACACCGACAACTTTTACTTTCAGACCAAAAGATATTTCTCACTTTGTTTGCAGCCAACAGTAAACAAAGAGGGGGCGCGGCTCTGTCTACTGATTGCTGTCTATTTATAGCATGTCTCCTTGCCGTGGATTTGGGTGCCGTTTTGTTTTAGATAATTAACAAGTTTGTGTTTTTTTATGCTACCTAATCTTCCATTATGGCCGTGTTTGGTACGAAGCAAATGTTTTCTTTGCAAATTTTTTTTTTTTTTTGGTTATAAAAAATAAGTGATTTTAATTTTATTTTTTTAATGTTTGATAAGTAAATAAATAAAATTATCTTATTCTTTGCATTTGACAAATAAACAAAATATATTAACTAGAAATATTTATACATAAATTAGGCAAACACTACGAGAGCAAATATGACTGGGGTTGGGGGTAGAGGATGGGAGCGCAGGGGCGAATTTACATGTAAATTTGGGGGCATGTGAACTCGTGGTCACCCCGTAAAATTAGATATTTTATGTCTGTATTTTCTAGAATTGATATAACATTAATTGCTGGCACACATACTCCAAGAAGACGGATTATGCACTTGGTTGAATGCTCGGTTATTTACCTAGAATATTAGACATTAATTCCCACTTCCTACTTTTCTTTTTCTTCTTTTTTAACAGTGCACCCATGTTATACAAATCATAGATTCGCTTACGTGGGATTGGCGAGTTGGGTAGGTGGAGGGGTTGGATCAGGGCAGGGTGTTAGAGGGCAGGAACGATTCAATTAGGTGGAAATTCATTTATGGAACTTATTTTTCCCGGGAATTTTTTTTTTTAATAATCTTTAAAAGTTTATTTTTTATAAAAAGTATTTTGACCAACAAAACATGAAAAAATTAAAAATTATTCTCTGGACATTATTTTGCTTTGTGCCAAAAATACCTACTACATCTTTGAAATCTTTTTCTTATAAAACAAAGCAAAGCGACTTCTTCTGCACAAGTTTCACGTTAATTCAATCAGTCAACTATCCATTGTCTTATTTGTATTGAAAATTAATTCATACCTAATATTTTAAATTTTTTTAAAATAACAATTATTAACCTACTAAAACGTTCTAACTAAATTCATCAAATTTGAAATTGACTGTATTCTGTGACTAAAATTGAGCTCATTTTCATCTTAGAAAGAATCTAACCTTCGGTTGTCTTGATAGAGTACTTTTTTTTGTTTGGTCTAGCTCGTTAGGTGTATCTTTTTATTTCATCCGCAAATTTTACTTTTTTCCTATGTTCCAGACAAACGGCAAGTAGATTGGAAAAAAGAATTGGATTCTCACTAAGAATACCAAACCTTTCTATTAAAAAAGTTGACCGCCTTTTTTTGAATGTTTTCATAATAAGAAGCAGCTTAGTAAATGATAGTATTTCCTTTATCGTTTTATCTCATTTTGTACAAAAAAAAAAAAAAAAAAAGAGTTTAAGTTATATAGATAATACATCTACTAAAAATGGAGGGCACCTACAATCATGCAGGTTTTAAGGGTGCCAGTGATGGTAACTACTTTATATTATTATTAATATTAGAAAATTGAAAAAAAAATCAAGTCATCAACTGAAAGAGAGGGATTCGACCCCTCGGTACGATTAACTCGTACAACGGATTAGCAATCTGCCGCTTTAGTCCACAAAGCCATCTCTCCCAATTGAAAAAACTAATTACTACATGAGATAGCACATAAGATAAAGGAAAGAATCTTTCTTTCTCTTTCTCATTTCAAACATGTTTTCCATTGTACCTCGTGATTCCCATAGTCTCACCTACCGCTCATAAACAAGGCCATTCTTTGGGCTTTGATGCAAATTGCATTTTTGATATTTGAGATTGCACGATTTTGGTTGCTTCTTTTTCAGGGCGAATTGCCCTTCTTTTGGGGTGGTCTTTAAATTTTCTTTTCATATTTGGAAATCTTTAAATTTTGCGCTTGAAATTTTAAATCATACAGGTTCGAGGGTTCGAACCCCCACACGGTCAAAATTTTAAAAAAAAATTCGCAAGGCGAGTTTAAATTTCGCTATGTCCCACGCATACGCTTGTGAAGGAATTAAAAGTTATGCGGGCAAATACTTATGCGCATGGGCGGACTTCGTAAGTATCAAGATGTCGGTCCCGCATAACTTGGTAATTCCTTCACAAGTTGTCTGCCGGTCCTAAGATAAAAGTTTGCCCGTTAAAAGTATGCCCCAGCCATCAAGATAAACTTGTTAAGGAATTACCAAAATTTATGCGGGGGACCGGTATATACTTATGCCTTATGGGCGGACTTGGGTATTAAGTATCTTGGGAAAGGTCAGGCATAACTTTGGTAATTCCTTCCAAGTTTATGCGGGTCTGTTGTAAAGTTTTCCCGTTAGTATGCCCCACCGCATAAACTTGTTAAGGAATTACGAGTGAGTGCCTGGGACCACATACTTATGCGAAGTCTCTCTCCTATAAGGTACGTGAGTATGTCGGTCGCGCATAAATTTGCAATTAACAAGTATATCCGGTCCCCATACACGCGACCCAAACCTTACCTTGCAATTTTTTTTTTTTAATTTATGTGACGGGGGTTCGAACTGAAACCTCGCGATTTGCGTGAAATTCGAGTTGCAATGCGAAGGGCAAAAATTAAAGACCAAAGATATGAGGGGCATAATTTAAAGACGCATGGAAATATGAGGCGAAATTTAAAGACCCCCTTTTTTCAAAAGAAGGGCAATCCGCGCAAAAAAATGTCTTTTTCACCCCTAACTAAAGGTTACACTCTCATTTTCTAAGAAAATAGAGGAACAAAACGTCCAATGGGCTGATTTATTGGTTAAAAGGCAACAAGGCCTCAAGTCCAGAAGCCCATAAACAGTAAAAATGAGAAAGCCCAACAGCCATATCCATAATGAGTCCATATGACCATATATGATGTTCTGTTGTGAGCCATGTGACGGTGAAACAAAAAGCCCAAACTGAGAAGTTCTCCAAAAGCATTTCACAGCTTCAAAACCTGGCCAACCTTATAAGTTTGAACATTCTTCTTTTGTTCTTCAAACACAGTTTTCCCTTTTTAAGTTAAAAATTTCTCAAAAAGTTTTTTGGAGAATATTTCTCAAAGATTAATCCAAACACACATAGCAAACGAAAATTTACAATAGCTAAATCAAAGTCAAATGCAACGATGCCTATGTCTAATCAAATTCACGTCAAAACTCAAGAATATTATGATTCTCTAATCCTAAATACAAATATTCTTTATTTTGTATATCTCTTATAATTCTTATCACATTCTCCTCGAGATTTTAGCATATTCTGCTTTTAATCTTTAAAATAGTAGCACTATCTAAGTTTCTATACCTCTTATATCTCATCAAATTCGCCTCAAGATATGAGAATATTCTGATTTTCTAATCTTAGGGATTACACGATCTAAGTTGCTACAAGCCTACAACATCTTTTTCCCCCTAAAGGCTACATTCTCATTTTCTAAGAAATTGACAAACAAAACGTCCAATGGGCTGAATTTGTTGGTTAATAAACAAAAGAGGTAATGAGGCCTCAGTCCAGAAGGCCCTAAACAATGAAAATGGAAAACCCAATGAACATATCCATAATGAGTCCACATATGATGTTCTGTTATGAGCAATGATGGTGAAACAAAAAGCCAAACTTAGAAGCCTCCTTCGTTTTTAGTGGAGATTTGCACAAAGAAGATGATTTGATGTCACAATTTAATATTCTTTTCCGTTTAAGGAAGTTTTGCATAAATAGCCTTGGCGTTACATAATGAGAAGAATAAAAAAATTACTCTTCTTCAATTGTTCACAAGTTGTGCATGATGGTCAAACCATGATATTGTTGAATTGGACACAAGTTTAGTTAGATGAACAAATTTTGTGTGTGTTGCTCAATTGTTCACAAGTTTGCTGGGCAGCCACAACTTGATATTATCTTCATTCTACGTATCTTTTTAAATAGTTAACAAGTTTTTTCCCATAGACAAATCTTGCGTGTGTTGTTCAATTAAAGAAATAGCGTAGAAGTCCAGTACCAATGCATCATCTTCAAGAGCTAACAAAGCTTGTGGAATAATTGAAAAAAGTAAAAAGATCATATCAAAAAGAAGGAGGAGGAGGAGGACGACGACGAAGAAGAAGGAAGAGGAGGAAGATGGAGAAAAAAAAAAACATGGAGATGAAAGTGATAGTCTGTTGGTGTGTCTATATTTGTAAATTTGGAGCCTATTTGGATTGACTTATTTCAGGTGCTTTTAAGTCAAAAATAGCTTTTAAGAACTTTTGTAGTATTTGGATAAAATAAAATAAAAATACTTTTAAGCACTTGTTTTAAGTCAAAATAACAGAATAAGCCAAAAACAATAAGCTAGAATTTCTAACTTATGGCTTTTAGCTTATAAGTCAAAAGCCCATCCAAACGGGTTCTTAATTAGGAATTTTTACTGGTTATAGCTTCTTTTAAGACCTAATTATTAATAATAACTATCCTTTTATTTAATTATAATTAGTAGCTAATTCACTTTTCTAAATTATAATTGGTAGCTGTATCAAAATACATACTCAAATACATATATCTTTCTCTATTCCACTCACTATCTATTTCAGATTTTCCATACTCTAAAAACCCTAAAAAACTCTCTCTCCTCCTCGCTACGACGGCCGCCGCCACGGTCTCGGAACTCGTGACTGCTACGCGGATCCCAACCAAAACAACCGCCTCTCTCTCTCCCCCTTCTCTCATCTGGACCGGCTTTGAACATTTGAAGACGAACCTTAGCGTCGCCATAGATGGCAGCATGAAACGGCGGAGAGAATCAGATCTGCTTCCAGATCTGGTCGATTTCCGGCGTCGGCGCATCCAAATACAACTAATTCACTCGTAGACCAACTGGTCTTCCACATATTATACATCATCATTAATCTTTTTATTTTATTTAATGTAGCTGGCTCAGATCTACGGATTTGAGTGTTTTTTGTATTTTTTGAGTGTATTTGTTAACAGTGTATTTGGCTGAATATACGAATAATGTATGTCTCAGATATGCGGATTTGAGTGTTTTTTGTATTTTTTGAGTGTTTTTGGATGAATATATGAACAGTGTATTTGGTTGAATATATGAACATATGTATTTGGCTGAATATATGAACAGTGTTTTCAAATACACGGAAATTTAAATGTATTTGGCTTCATATATAGTTTGAATGTACATAATGTATTTGACATTTTGTTGAAATCCATTCAAATACATTGAATATATGAACAGTGTTTTCAAATACACGGATTTTTGAATGTTGGCCTCATATGTAGTTTGAATGTACACAATGTATTTGAAATTTTGTTGAAATGGCATCAAATACAACGAAAACCCAAAAATGTAGCTACAGAATCAATATGTATTTGAAAACAAACAAATATACCCGTTAAAATACATATGTTCATTAAATAGTAGCTATGGTTGGTAATATTGAAAAGGTAGCTACTAAAGGTAAGGACCTACTAAAGGGTAGCTATTCATGTAAGTTTACCTCTTAATTAAAATGAGAATAAGATTTAAATAGTAGTTTGAATGTGTTATATCCCGTATTTTGCACATTGGGACAATCCGAGCTAACCATGATAAGTTAAGGACAAGGCATTAGGGATACGAGGTAGAGATTTTTGACCTCCGATGTTGTTTTAAGGCATAAGTTCTTATGATTTTATGGGCATGGAATATGAAAGAAAAATTTGGGGTTAAAAGTGAATATTTGGAAAGTTAACATTTCATGAAATAGAGGCCAAGTGGCCGTGCAATATTATGTGGGCCATGGGCCACATGGATGAATTATATATGTAATTGGAAGATGACTAATTAATCATCTTCATCATTTTCATCCCTTAGAAAATTCAAGAAACTTGAAAAAAAAATAAAGAGAGGCCATTCGGCCATGGAACCGAGAATTTGAGCCCTCAAATCTTGATTCAAAAAAATATTTTCTTCTAGCAATTCCAACCAATTGGAAGGTCCTTATTAACGTGCTTAAAAATTGGCAATCATGTTGTTGCTTCATAATTTAAACTCACGTTGACAGTATTATATTTCGTATTTTTTTGTACGTCGGATTATTCGCAAGCTGAGGTGGGGCCCACACATTGAGATTTTTTTTGGGACATGTGACAATTTATATGAATCACATATGTGAAGTTAAACATAACTCAAGAAGGACCACTTGAGCCAAATCAAAGTGGAAGTCCTCCAAGCAAATATTTTTAAGTAACGTTTTCGGGTGATCTGACTTCGAGGGGCAAAAACGGTGTTATAAGTTTGGAATTTGGAAAAATACCAAAGATAGAAGTTGTAGATAATTGAATTATATTTCCAACCATAGGTCGTGGGCCCACAGGTGACGTTGGGATAAGGAGATATGGACGTTTTAAGGCGGAAAGGTCAGTGGGTTAGGCCCATGACCCATGCCTATTTAAGTGAAATTTCAGCCCTTTCCTCTCATTTTTCAGACCAAGAACACCAGAAAATTCTGGAAAGAGAGAGAGAGAAGAGCCTTGGAGAGAAGAAAAATCAATTTTGACCAAAATCTGAGCCCCGAATTAAAGCCCATGAAGAAGAAAAGTGTTGTCTGTTGCGTTGTCTTCAATTTGAGCTAAAAATCAACCGAGGAGAAGAGTGATAACGTGGGGCTGCATGCTTAAGGTATGAATACGGTTCCTTTTCATTGTTAACGAGTTTATTTAGAATTTTAACGGATTAGCACGGAGGGAATAGCTTTGATAAATTCGTTTGTTGGTGTTGTGAATTATGGAAGGAGATTCGAAGAGAATTTTGGATGAAAATAAATGTATTTAACTTGTAAAACGTGAAGGCTGTTGTTATTGATGTTGTTCATATGAATTTCGACTCCTTTACGGAAATAAAATTATTAAATAGTTATATCGCAAATTTGGTTGGTTGAGAAAATTTAGAAAACGATTAATGAATTTGTTTTATGGCATACGTCGGTATTGGAAATGATGTTAATACTATTGGTATTGTTGTTGATGTTGTTGGTTCTTCGAATTGAGAATGCGGGCTAGGCGGATAAACGGGGGAAATGTTGCCCAAATTTCTTTAGACAAATGCTAACTTAGGATTGAATTCCTAAGTACCTATAGCTAATGTTTGGTATTTATTGACGTATTATAGATCGTGAGAAGTCGAGACTAAAGTTTGAATTAGCTTAGGAAGCGGACGAGGTATGTAAAGCTTACCTTTCCTTCTTTTGGCATGTCTTAGGTATGATTAAGCTATGATAAGTTACGAGTCTCGGGGCAATTCTATTCCATGATCGAGCATGTATATGAGTCTTATTCACTTCATCATGTTCGCATTTTAATATAGTCGGACTATGGTCCTTATGTCTTTTGTATGATTGGATTTCAAAAGTTACATAAAGAGATTTTGTTCGTAAAAGATTCTGTAACTACGAACGACCGTAACTTTCATATATGGTCTCGGATTGCTATGAAACGTTCGTAGAAGTTTCTATAACGAGCAATGACTTTGACTTTCATGGGCGGGCCCGTATTGCTTTGATGCAAATCCGTGGTCCCCGAGATTTTCATATGGATAGTCCTAACGACTTTTTGAAAGAACTTAACATGTTATTGTGTTAACTCTCGACGTTGACTACTTACTTATTCATTGAGTCGTAATTATGATTTTATGTGCATATGGTTTCTCACTACTCGCTCGTGCATGCCTCGATGTATCTTTCCGAGTCCGGGCCGGGTACGTATTCGTGCAACTCCCCGCATTGTTCACCGAGTCCCTCACTAGAGGGCCGGGGTACGTATATATATATATATATATATATATGATGACATGATGATGTGATGAGATGGGGATGGCGGCCGGGATGGCATATGATGATTCTATTCACCGAGTCCCCACTAGAGGGCGGGTGCGGTATATATATATATATATATGATGGCATGATGACATGATTATGATATGATTTTACTCACCGAGTCCCTCACTAGAGAGCCGGGTACGGTATATATGTGCGATGATATGATGACATGATTATGATATGATTTTACTTACGATTGTATGTATATGCATGATAAGTGTTTCAAAAGGCAAGTCTTGGTTATCGGTTATTATACATGTTCCTGTAACCCCTATTTCGATTATGATCTGTTCTTTGTCTTTCATGCTTTACATGCTCGGTACGTATTCCGTCCGACCCCTTTCTTCGGAAACGCGCGTTTCATGCCGCGTGAGTACGTACGGATGGAGCCGAGGATATTAGTAGAAGATGTCCCGGCTGGATTGGCGAGCTCCATTTCTTCCGAGTCTTTGCCGAGTCGAGTATATGTGTGTTATGGTATCTTGGGTTATGTTAGAGACTTTGCAGACAGAGTCATGTTATAATATGTCAGTCATGTAAGCGGCTCTATAAGCCGATGTATCAGAATGCCTTATATTACAGATTTCATACGGTACAGGTTTTATTTGATTTGATAAGATGAAAGACATGTTTGTTTTCGAAATTTTTTTCATTATGTACTTGTGTCATGTTTTGCGGGCCCAGTATGGTTATGAGTATCACGAGAATCAGCGGGTTCGCTCGGACCTAAGTAAGGGTCGGGTGCCCATCACACCCATCGAGGTTAGGGTGTGACAAATTGGTATCGAGCGATTCGTCCTAGGGGTTGTCTGAAAGTCGTGTCCGCAGAGTCTGTTTATGGTGTGAAGCGCGCCACATTTATAAACGGAGGCTACGGGACATCTAGGGTGGTTACTCTTCTTCACCTCTTAGATCGTACCGTAGAGCCAAGTCACGGGAAATGAGATTCCGGTACTAACTTTTGATTTCGGCCCAGAGGAATGGCATCGACGAGAAAAAGGTGACTAGCGATATTGGAAATCACAAAGCACACGGGTAAGCAAAGGTATGAAAGGTATATGTCGGGCAAGATATAGAAGTACGATTGAGATACAAGTTGAAGATTAAAAGGGAAAGTAAACAAGAAAGTATAACTTGGTCTTTGTTTGAGTTGGGTATACGAGGTATGTTCATTATTTTTTTCTTGTTGATGATATTGGGAGCCCGTGTGGCTGCGATATGATATGATATACATATATATGTTGGCCCCGTGAGGTATTGTTGGTATTTCCTGTGTACAGGTTTTGAGATAGTAACAATTACAGAGGAAACGCTGCCAAATTTTTTCTAGAAATAAAGAAAGAATGAGATATAGGTTTGTAATATGTCTTGAAAAGTCATGCCAATAGCAATGATAAGGTTTGACTAAGCTACGAGTATGGCCGACACCGAGGAAGAAGTTAATTGTTGAATTGGGGATAATAGTAACTAGAAGGTCGATATCGACATGGTAAAATGGAATTTGAAAAGGGCTGGTAAATCTTGATGGAGTGTTATCTAAGGTACCGGCTGAATTGATAAGTAGGGATGAATTACGACGAGTTTATAGCTAAAAGAAGTAATAGCATGATAAAGACAAGAATACAGAGGAAAAGAATTGTGACGGATACGAATGTATTGATGAGACAGCTTGTGAAACATTAAGGATAAAGTTGATCAGAAAGGGTAAAGGGTTAAGAAGCGTTATGTTACAGGATTGATTGCGAATAAGATATAATGTGAACATAATGAGGATCATTATGAAAATAAGTAAAGCCTGGTGAGGAAGTGGCCAAAGCTATGATGTGATCTATGTAGTTAGAATATAAAGGCAAGTGTGGAACGGAAAAGCGAGCTATAGAACGAATAAAGAAGGCTTATCAACGTTCTGTAGGGAAAGTTTGGAATGAGGGTTACATAATAATGGAAATGATAGTGGGCATAAGAAAAGAAAGGGTAATTGGAAGAAGGAAGTATAAAGGGAGCGAGATACCAGTGTAGTAATAGACCACGACATGTGTAGTTAAGGACACGAGTACTATAAGTGACGAGACTATGAAAGACCCGGTTATAGAAAGGATGAGGAACGAGGTAAAATGAGAGCGGAAATCCAAAGGTCGATAACCAAGTATTTATAAGTAACGGCGATCAAGGTGTGTTCCTCACTATTGGGAATCCGGAAGTCTAGGATGGAAAGTAGCTATATCTAGAGGTGAAAAGTGAATATCGAGGATTGGAAAGGGGTAAGGTAGTAATTGTGGAGTCAGAAGGGTAAAAGACCCTTTCTAATTCGAAGGGAGATGTGTTATGAGGACGTTTTGAAATCTGTTAAGACTTCAATTTACTCCAGATTATGTGATAAAGGTCGTGCGGTAAGGTGGACGTAATCATACTAGCATTAAAGCATCGTATTTTATCAGAGTTTCAAAGTTAAACGTCTTTGGAGTGAGAGAAATTTTAGGATGGGTGACCCCCCTGGGAAGTTTTCTGAAAGTCTTACAAATTCAGACGTAAGAAGCAAATAAGAAGCTAGATTAATCTGAGGAAAAATTAGAGTACGGAGGGCGAAACCTTAAGAGGTCGCGTATTCGGGAGCGGACTAGACCGGGGAAAAGAAGAAGATGCATCACGGCTTTAAGATTAGGGTGAGTTGGAATAGTGTTTGGGAATATTTTGTAAGCGAGATAGTAGTAATTATGTCCATATAAGTATGCACAAGATATCCCGTACATGACTACATTAGCGGGTAGGTGTATTCTGACAACCAACGTTGCGATATATGGAAGGCATTAACCGGACAGGGTAACGAAGTTCAAGTGAGAAGCAATATATAAATGGCACAAATGTTACAAGGCAAGCTGATGCTATCTTCACTACAGGTTAAGCTTGAAAAGTTCTAATACAATGATAGTTGAAAAAGAAAGAGAGTTAGTAGATGGGAGGCAAGGGAATCAAAATGTTGGAATAAAAGTGCCGCCTAATTGGGGTTGGAAATACGGACATAGGGCAAAGTATAACCAGATAATGGTATAAGTACACCCCTAAAGGGGGAAGCGAGGGAGAGGATGCAAGTGAAAGACAGAAGACCGCCTATAAGTAGGAAGTGAGAAAATCAAGGAGTGAGTAAAGAAAGGGAAAGGAGTATGACAAAATAGGTTACCAGCGAACGTTAGGACGGAAGGGATAGGTGAAGTAGCATGAACTAGGAAAAGGAAAAGATCGTGACTAAGATTGAATACACTTCATATAAGTCGTACAAGGGTAGTGCGTTACTTATAAATACTTATATGCTCGGGATCAGACTAAGCAAATGTTTAATGAGAACAGTTTGGATTCGAAATAACAGTACGGTTATGAAATTTTGGGTGCATTAAGGAAAGACGTAAAGATGGTTTAAGCTAAATCACCGAGATAGAATTAGTACTGAGAACAAACAGGACATGGCTATGGTTGAACCAGAGGCCTATTTCGATACCGGGTGTGAGATAAGAGAGGCGAAGACAAGTAAAACATAAGGATCAGTGAAGTCACGCTAAGGTATTTGCGGGTTAATTTGAGCACCTTCGCATATTTTTATAAAGATTGCAACATAACGTGTATTTGGAAAGTTGAGAGCAAGATGCGAGCAAAGGGACAATAGAAGGGTTTGAATTAAAATAAAGAGACAGCACGAGATAATGTGCCTAGAATGTTACAAGTTGAGTAAAGGGGATTATAAGAGGATTTAAGCAAGACAGGCAGAGCTAACTGATTACTAAAGGCGGGTGAATTTATGCGTCAGAATTCTTTCAGAAGGATACCAGCTGATGATAGTTAAGCAGGGGACGGCTATTAGCAGCTTAGACGACGGAAATCGTATGACGACAATCGGCGTCGACACTCAGAATTCTAGGTTGGCGAGTGGGTGTGCTTGAAGATACCACCCATGAAAGGTGTAATGAGATTCGACAAGAAGGAGAAGTTTAACCTGAGATACATTGGACCGTATTACATTATCCGTAAGGTAGGGAGATTGTGTACTAAAAATGTGGCTTTTGTTAAGGTATGGCGGCGGAATAAAAACAGGAAGGAGACGACTTGGAAAGCTGAAGAGGAGATGAAGAAGAAATATGATTAATAGATGAGACTGCATACTATAGGAATAAAGGAAACCCCCCCCCCCCCCCCCCGAAATCCTTATAAGACCTTGTGAGACTAGTTTAACATTCGAGGACGAATGTTCTAAAGGGGGGAAGGATGTTATATCCCGTATTTTGCACATTGGGACAATCCGAGCTAACCATGATAAGTTAAGGACAAGACTGTTCCGGGATACGAGGTAGAGATTTTTTGACCTCCGATGTTATTTTAAGGCATAAGTTGCTTATGATTTTATAGGCATGGAATATGAAGGAAAAATTTGGGGTTAAAAGTGAATATTTGAAAAGTTAACATTTCATGAAATAGAGGCCAAGTGGCCGTGCAATATTATGTGGGCCATGGGCCACATAGATGAATTATATATGTAATTGGAAGATGACTAATTAATCATTTTCATCATTTTCATCCCTTAGAAAATTCAAGAAACTTGGAAAAAAAAAAATAAAGAGAGGCCATTCGGCCATGGAACCGAGAATTTGAGCCCTCAAATCTTGATTCAAAAAAATATTTTCTTCTAGCAATTCCAACCAATAAGGTCCTTATTAACGTGCTTAAAAATTGGAAATCATGTTGTTACTTCATAATTTAAACTCACGTTGACAGTATTATGTTTCGTATTTTTTTGTACGTCGGATTATTCGCAAGCTGAGGTGGGGCCCACACATTGAGATTTTTTTTGGGACATGCGAAAATTTATATGAATCACATATGTGAAGTTAAACATAACTCAAGAAGGACCCTTGAGCCAAATCAAAGTGGAAGTCCTCCAAGCAAATATTTTTAAGTAACGTTTTCGGGTGATCTGACTTCGAGGAGCAGAAACGGTATTATAATTTTGGAATTTGGAAAAATACCAAAAATAGAAGTTGTAGATAATTTAATTAGCTTTCCAACCATAGGTCGTGGGACCACAGGTGACATCGGGATAAGGAGATATGGACGTTTTAAGGCGGAAAGGTCAGTGGGCTAGGCCCAAACCGGGCCCAATCGGGTTAGGCCCATGACCCATGCCTATTTAAGTGAAATTTCAGCCCTTTTCTCTCATTTTTCAGACCAAGAACACCAGAAAATTCTGGAAAGAGAGAGAGAAGAGCCTTGAGAGAGAGAAAAATCAATTTTGACCAAAATCGAGCCCCGAATCCGAAGCCCATGAAGAGAAAAGTGTTGTACGCTGCGTTGTCTTCAATTTGAGCTAAAAATCAACCGAGGAGAAGAGTGATAACGTGGGGGCTGCATGCTTAAGGTATGAATACGGTTCCTTTTCATTGTTAACGAGTTTATTTAGAATTTTAACGGATTAGCACGGAGGGAATAGCCTGATAAATTCGTTTGTTGGTGTTGTGAATTATGGAAGGAGATTCGAAGAGAATTTTGGATGAAAATAAATGTATTTAACTTGTAAAATGCGAAGGCTGTTGTTATTGATGTTGTTCATATGAATTTCGACTCCTTTACGGAAATAAAATTATTAAATAGTTATATCGCAAATTTGGTTGGTTGAGAAAATTTAGAAAATAGTGTGCGGGCTGTTTTATGGCATACGTCGGTATTGGAAATGATGTTAATACTATTGGTATTGTTGTTGATGTTGTTGGTTACGAATTGAGAATGCGGGCTAGGTATATAAACGGGGAAATCGCCCAAATTTCTGTAGACAAATGCTAACTTAGGATTGAATTCCTAAGTACCTATAGCTAATGTTTGGTATTTATTGACGTATTGTAGATCGTGAGAAGTCGAGACTAAAGTTCGAATTAGCTTAGGAAGCGGACGAGGTATGTAAAGCTTACCTTTCCTTTTTTTGGCATGTCTTAGGTATGATTAAGCTATGATAAGTTACGAGTCTCGGGGCAATTCCATTCCTATGATCCGAGCATGTATATGAGTCTTATTCACTTCGTCATGTTCGCATTTTAATATAGTCGGACTATGGTCCTTATGTCTTTTGTATGATTGGATTTCAAAAGTTACATAAAGAGATTTTGTTCGTAAAAGATTCTGTAACTACGAACGACCGTAACTTTCATATATGGTCTCGGATTGTTATGAAACGTTCGTAGAAGTTTCTATAACGAGCAATGACTTTGACTTTCATGGGCGGGCCCGGATTGCTTTGATGCAAATCCGCGGTCCCCGAGATTTTCATATGGATAGTCCTAACGACTTTTTGAAAGAACTTAACATGTTATTGTGTTAACTCTCGAGCGTTGACTACTTACTTATTCATTGAGTCCGTAATTATGATTTTATGTGCATATGGTTTCTCACTACTCGCTCGTGCATGCCTCAATGTATCTTTCACCGAGTCCGGGTCGGGTACGTATTCGTGCAACTCCCCCGCATTGTTCACCGAGTCCCTCACTGGAGGGCGGGTACGGTATATATATATATATATATATATATATATATGACATGATGACATGATGATGTGATGAGATGGGGATGGCGGCGAGGATGGCATATGATGATTCTATTCATATACTAGAGGGCCGGGTACGATATATATATATATATATATATATATATATATATATATATATATATATATATATGATGGCATGATGACATGATTATGATATGATTTTACTCACCGAGTCCCTCACTAGAGGGCCGGGTACGGTATATATGTGCGATGATATGATGACATGATTATGATATGATTTTACTTACCGACATATGTATATGCATGATAAGTGTTTCAAAAGGCAAGTCTTGGTTATCTGGTTATTATACTTGTTCCTGTAACCCCTATTTCGATTATGATCCTGTTTACTGTCTTTCATGCTTTACATGCTCAGTACATATTAAACCGACCCCCTTTCTTCGGGGGTCGCGTTTCATGCCGCGCGGTACGTACGGATGAGCCGAGGATATTAGTAGAAGATGTCCCAATTTGGATTGGCGAGCTCCATTTCTTCAGTCTTTGCCGAGTCGGAGTATATGTGTGTTATGGTATCTTGGGTTATGTTAGAGACTTTGCGTACAGAGTCATGTGTATAATATGTCAGTCATGTAAGTGGCTCTATAAGCCGATGTATCAGAATGCCTTATATTACAGATTTCATACGGTACATGTTTTATTTGATTTGATAAAGATGAAAGGCATGTTTGTTTTCTGAAAAATTTTCATTATGTACTTATGTCATGTTTTGCGGGCCCAGTATGGTTATGAGTATCACGAGAGTCAGCGGGTTCGCTCGGCCCTAAGTAAGGGTCGGGTGCCCATCACACCCTATCAGGTTAGGGTGTGACAGAATGTACACAATGTATTTGACATTTTGTTGAAATCCATTCAAATACATTGAATATATGAACAGTGTTTTCAAATACACGGATTTTTGAATGTTGGCCTCATATGTAGTTTGAATGTACACAATGTATTTGAAATTTTGTTGAAATGGCATCAAATACAACGAAAACCCAAAAATGTAGCTACATAATCAAGATGTATTTGAAAACAAACAAATATACCTGTTAAAATACATATGTTCATTAAATAATAGCTATGGTTGGTAATATTGAAAAGGTAGCTACTAAAGGTAACGACCTACTAAAGGGTAGCTATTCAAGTGAGTTTACCTCTTAATTAAAATGAGAATAAGATTTAAATAGCGGCTTAAAAATTAAACATACGATGAGATTTTCTGGTTCTTACTTCCTATGTCTCATGCTTTTACTTTTAGTTGGTCTCAAAAAATATTTATTATTAAAAATAGTTTAACTTTAATTTAAACCTTTTATTTTACCTTAATGAAAGGACACATAGCCAACAAATGTCAAAAACCACATATTTTAAACACTTTTTTTTCCCTCTTAAATTAGTCAAAATTCAAAACGTAAATTGGGACCAAGGATTTGTAACTCTTCAAGCCCTTTTCCCTAACTTTAATTAATGTAGGGTAAGTTTTGAAAATTAATACTGCATTCCCCACATACAACTAGACAAAAAATTTTAAGTTATCGTTATTGTGATCTTTTTAAGGACCATTTATATACTCCAAAGATTTTATTTTTGAACTAGTCAAGCAAGGCGTTAGAACACGGATTGGGACTGGTAGCCCCTTTGACAACACACATCAAATAGTATTACCCAATTGCCAAAGCAATCAATAGTATTACCCAATTGCCAAAGCAATAATCATACTTTGTGTGAAGTACAACATCTATGTAATGTGACATAACACTTAATACATATGCTGCTAGTTGCGAACTAGAATGTTATAGTTTTTGTGACATCTGATTAAATTGATGCCCCAGGAAGACTCTCCCTTGTCGACCTGGTAGGGAAACAAGGATAAGTTCTGCCGCTAGGTCTATATTTGCACAAATTATTGGGTTTTTAGCGTGAATGAGATATGAACTCATAACCTTTGAATAGAGTTTTGAATGAAAAATGAAGGGATGTTGTAATACATTAGAGAAGAAGAATAATTTATATGGTATAAATAAAAAGACAATTTTACACTAGCTTAACAAGGTAGAAAAGGCAAGCTAACCCTTGCGCCCTCGTTGTCGCCGATTTAGATTCGGATTTTTTCAAGTGATTTGATCGATCACCTTTTGTCGTAAAGATAACATGCTTTTCCCCAAAACGCACCCCTCTTTTCCCATAAACGCACGCCAATTTTTCTGAAAAGAACCCAATTACCCCATTCGTTGGTGATAATAGAGAGGCCTTGCCTCAAATTTTTCCATCGAATTTTGGAATTTGTCTCCTCTTTATTCTCTGTATTCTTTCAAAATAAACAGTGCCGTATGATCTGCTTCGTTTTTGGCATCCGATTGTTTGGTGGAATTTGAAGTACCGCTATTCCAACAAAGATATATTTTGTTCTATCCTACAAAAATAACAATCCTTTACTCGGGTACGAGGGGGGAATTTAATTTCTTGAAGGTGCACAATAAACTTTGTGGGCTCTAAAAAGAAACTTTCATCTATACTTAATTTACTATTTATTTTCTCTTTTTGAATACAGTAAATAACACAAATTTTCTAAAAGGAGATAAAAGTTAAACACCAGTTCTTAAAAGGGACACTCGTTGTATATTAATAAAAAGCCAACAATTACGTCTCAATTCCAAACAAAATAAGGTCGGTACATAAAATCTCATTGATCATATTTTCTTTTTAACTCTCTCTCTCTCTCTCTCTCTCTCTCTCTCTCTCTCTATATATATATATATATATATATATATATATATATATATATATATTAAAAGCATGAATATAAATGTTGGTTGACCAAAATAGCTTTCAAATCTTGAACGACTTTTAAGCCCTTAGAAAGCTAAATTATCTCTTTAATGAACCAATTCTATATTGAATAAAATTGTTATGATTTAAGATTTTGTCTAATGTTTAGGATGTTGAAATAACTAAAAATCGGACCTTTTGAATTCGTAATGTAATAGACTTCCAATTTCAATTGATAGTCTAACACAAAAAACAAAAGACACCTCCGTGCACATGTATATTTGTATTGGAGATAAATTTTTAAATATGAAGCAACTTGAGATAGTAGTAATCTTAACTTCTTAAGAGGATCAAGACTTCCATCATAATCTTAAAAGTTGTTCGAAGAGTTGGTTTGCTTTCATCCATGTCTCATTTGATCCGGGTAATTCTCACTTGTGCTAATAATTTTTCATAATAGGGGTTAACTTCGATTATGCTTGGTATTAAGAGATTTTTATGAATATTTTGGTTGACCAAAATAGCCTTCAAATATTGAACGACTTTTATGCCCTTCAAAAGCTAAATTATCTCTTTAATGAACCAATCCTCTATTGAATAAAATTGTTATTATTTAAGATTTTGTCTAATGTTTAGGATGTTGAAATAACTAAAAATCGGACCTTTTGGATTCGTAATGTAATAAACTTCCAATTTCAATTGATAGTCCAACTCAGAGTCTAACACAAAAAACAAAAGACACCTGCGTGCACATGTATATTTGTATTTGAGATAAAATTTGTAAATATGAAGCAACTTGAGATAGTAGTAATCTTAACTTCTTAAGAGGATCAGTACTTCCATCATAATCTTAAAAGTTGTCCGAAGAGTTGGTTTGCTTTCATCCACGTCTGATTTGATCCGGGTAATTCTCACTTGTGCTAATAATTCTCCATAATATAAGAGATTCTTATGAATATTTTAGTTGACCAAAATAGCCTTCAAATATTGAACGACTTTTATGTCCTTCGAAAGCTAAATTATCTCTTTAATGAACCAATTCTATATTGAATAAAATTGTTATTATTTAAGATTTTGTATAATGTTTAGGATGTTGCAATAACTAAAAATTGGATCTTTTGGATTCATAATGTAATAGACGAGTTAATTCCTTGGATGGTCATCCAAGTTTAGGGAATTTCCTACAAAAATCACTTTTATTTCATTTAGGACAATAAGGTCACTTTTGTATCACTATTTTTCCTAAAAAGTACTTAAACACATCAAAAGCCTCTTTCTCTCCTAGTTGGCATGCCATGTCACTAAAGCCCCATTTTAAAAAAAGATTTAATAGACATATTTAACTCATCAAACTAGTTTAACCAAATTCATATTTTATAATTAAATATGACATGGTTAAAAAAGCGGCAAAAGAATCAAACCATACTTTTAATTAAGCCACTTTTTCAAATCTAAATTTTCTTTACATCCCGATTCAAATATATTATCTTTCAATTTAAATTCAAGTTCAAGTAATTTAATTTTTCTATTCAAATTCAATTTTTTTTTTTAAATAGCATATTTTTTCCACATTAAACAACGTATTCATTCCACATTAAATTAGAATTACACAGATAACACAAAGATAACATTCGTATATTTTAAAAAATATAATAAAATCGTATATTTTAAAAAATAAAGTTAGTGCAAATTTTTCCTCTTTATTTTTAGTTATTTATTCTTATGTATGTAGTGTATAATTTTTGGCATCTCCATTCCATACCATCTAGATCTTTTTATTTCTCAGAGCTTTCATTACTATAATACTTGTTTTAAAGTATTATATTAGTATTCTTATTTTTTTTTATTTTGAAATATTATATTATTAGTCTTATATGAAATATAATACATTCTTAGTTTATTTCAAGTTATGGTATAGATATTCCAACTTGTCATGTTAATTTCTAGCAATATATAAACCAAAGCTCTAAAGTAACTCAAATTCAACTTTTTATATTTTAATTTTTAAAACTTATCCATAGATTTAAAGAATTCATCTTTTAATTCTAGTTCATTTAGATTACAAGCTAGTTTGTTCCTTTGCCATTTTTAAACCAATTCATATTTGATTGGATATAAAATATGAATTTGATTAAATGAGTTTGATGAGTTAAACAAATCTATTATTTAAACAATATGGGGCTTTAATGATGTGGCATGCCAACTAGGAGAGAATGAGACTTTGAGGTGCTTAGGTACTTTTTGAGGAAAGTAGTGATACTTGAGTGACTTTATTGTCCTAAATGAAACAAAAGTGACTTTTGTAGGAAATTCCCTAAAGTTGAATGACCATTCAGGGAATTAACTCGTAATAGACTTCAAATTTCAATTGATAGTCCAACTTAGAGTCTAATACAAAAACAAAAGACACCTGCATGCACATGTATATTTGTATTTGAGATAAATTTTTAAATATGAAGCAACTTGAGATAGTAGTAATCATAACTTCTTAATAGGATCAAGACTTCCGTCATAATCTTAAAAGTTGTTCGAAGAGTTGGTTTGCTTTCATCCACGTCTAATTTGATTCGGGTAATTCTCACTTGTGCTAATAATTCTCCATAATATGGGTTAACTTCAATTTTGCTTGGTATTAAGAGATTCTTATGAATATTTTTTTAGGTCCTAGCTGCCCTTCGCTGCTTCGTTCGACTTTTTAAACTGTAATTTTCGCATATTTACTTCTTTATATTTTGAACTCCTTAGTGAAAATCGTGTCTCCGTCATTAATTCTAAGCCTGTGGACTAAATCTTTTTTCTCACGTGCCTTGAGACGACCTCCAGCGTGTGGGTGTCATAGCTTAGTTTTATGCAGTCAACTTATAGCATGTTTGGCCGAGCTTCTAAAATCAGCTTATTTTGAAAAATACTTTTGGTGAAAAACAGTTTGTGTTTGGCCAATTAATTTAAAAAATACTTTTGAGCAGCAAATAATGTTTGACCAAGCTTTTTAAAAGTGCTTCTAAGTGTATTTTTTCAAAAGTGCTTTTGGGCAAAAGTTATGTTTTTTAGCTTCTGAAAAATTATTTCTGCTACTCCTCAGAAGCACTTATTTTCTCCAAAAAAATTGGCCAAACACCTTACTTTTTTAAAATAAGCACTTATTGAAAATAATAAGTACTTTTGAGAAAAAATAAACTTGGCCAAACATGCTATTATTATGGTGTCGTATTGGTTTCAGATGACCATGCTCTATTTTAAAGGTGAGAAAGCCAGAAGGAAGGTGGGAGTATTAATTACTAGGAAACCTCTGCATTACAAAGGATGCTTATTTCAGCTCACAATAAAAGAATTTGTAGAAAAGGAATATTGTTATTTACAGAATTAATTTGTGAAGCTGATTAACCTATTCAAATCAATTCAATCAATTAAAATTTTATAGTTAAACAAACAAACGTTCAAGAATAACTTTATGTAAACAAAGTTTGTAAGTGAAGAGAACTACGACATTAAACGTTACAAGAAAAACAATATTTTTTGTTTAAGTTTATTTCTTCATATTATTATATTTTTATTTGATTTTATTATTTCTATTCCGGTACTTAGTTATGTTAAAAACATATCGAATATGATTCTTAGGATCGCGGGTCCTCTGTAAATGGTAGTTGTTTGTTTGGCCCTCCGAAATAATTTTTCAATCCAAATTTATTTTTCTTAGCCAAATACTCCATTTTTTTAATTTTAGTATTCAGAACTAGGACGAATAGCTGTAGTAGATGAAGGACTTGAAGGAAATTTGATGTTGAACATTCTTCCTCCAATAATTATCTATGAAATTATCAATTTTTATGCCCTTCAAAATTATATTATTTTATAAGAAGATTGGATAAAATTGGAATATCTGACAATTATTAATATATATGCAGTTGAAAATATGTTATTTGAAGTACACTTTTCATAATATTTAACGCTTATATGATTCGTGCAAAGCACGAACATAGAAACTAGTATATATATATATATATATATATATATATATATATATATATATATATATATATATATATATATATATATATATCATTGGACTTCAAAATTTTGGATTTATAGTTGGAGCCGACGGGTTGTACATGGAAGGCTAGCTATCATTTCAACTGGATAAGCCATTATGAAAATGGCCTATCCATTTAGTAGGCGTTTGGACTGAACTTGAAATTATTAATATGGTTGAGGTTGTTTTGTAGTTGAAATTGTGTCTAACTTTTTAGTTTTCAATTAAATATTTGAATAATCATGGAAACCCACAATTTGTAAAAATTAAAAACTTCCCCCATATCTTGTACAATCTTACCAAACGAACAAACTTTTTTAAAGTAATGATTAACAAAGGATTTCTTATAGTAGCACCAATTGATTTTTGGGTGTGTTTTATTTAAGGGGAAAAGTGGGTTGGCAAAGTAGGAGTTGGGTAATTACTTCTGTAATAAATATGGATCTTTTTTGCAAAATTTAAAATTATGAAAGTTTAAAATTTTTGAAAATTTGAAGTTGAAATTCTACCTTTAAGGTGAATCTAGGATTTGAAATTAGAATTTAAAATTGAAGTTATAGTTTTTAAAATATAATAAACAAACATAGATTTAAGGTCAAAAATTAAAATCATGATTTGAAATCGCATGTACAAACACACACCTTTAACTTTCAAAAATGGGCATGGAAAACAGTAGTGCATGGTCGCCGCAAGTGCCATATCACAACTCACAGGATTCACAACTATAATGAAAATAGAATTGTCTCTTTCTCTCAGTTCACTGTTCCGATGATTTGTTTTTCGAGAAAAATATGATCAAATCGATGAAAGGTAAACTTTGAAAAGTAATACGCTGCCCATAGACAATTAGTCCAAAATTTTAATTATCGTTGATATTTTGAGAATAATCATTCAGCTCTTATTTAAAGCACATCTATATACTCCAATCATTTTTCTTTTTGAACTAGTCAAACAAGGCGTTAGAACACGAATTGAGACTGCTAGCCCCTTAATTTTGACAACATGGATATATATCCTTAGCACATCAAATAGAATTACCCAATTGCCAAAGCAATATTAATCATACTTTGAATAAAGTACAACATCTATGTAAAGTGACACAACACTCATAATACATATGCTGCTAGTTGCGAAATAGAACTGTATAGTTTTTGTGACATCTAACTAAATTGATGTCGACCTGGTAGGGGAAGAAGGAAAAGTTCTGCAGCTGGCGGCTGGATCTATATTTGCACAAACTGTTGAGTTTTCTGTGTGAATGAGATTCGAAATCATGATCTTTGAGTTGGGCTGTAAAGGGGAAATGAAAATACTTCTACAGCCAACTCAAAGATCATTTCCCATTTACGTCAATTACAAACAAATCAAAGTCGGTTATATGAAATATCACTGACCACATTTCTTTTTTTAAATTCCTTTCAGGCCAACATATATATTTACTAGACCTCATTGACTTTAGATTCTGGACGTGTAATTGGATTCGGGGATTGTACATGGAAGGCTAGCTATCATTTGAAGGGGATAAGCCTATTATAAACATGGCCTACCAATTTAACTTCCAAAAAATGGACATAGAAAACAGTATTGCATGGTGGGTGCAAGTACCATATCACAACCATAATGGAATCTAGTCTCTTACTCTGAGTTCACTGTTTCGATGATTTCTATTTTGGGGATAAGGGGATCGAATTAAAAGTGATAAATAGTGCACCTATGATCACCACAATCTTGTGTCCAGAACTTTAAAAAAATGTTTCACACATAATTTCCTCAAAAAAGACATTTAAAGAAACAAGTGTTGAAGTCTAGTACCAATGCACGTCATCTTCATGAACTAACGAACATTAAAAGCAAGTGCATGGCAATAAAGAAGAATACGAAAAAAGAAGGATCCGGTCAACTGAGTTTCTTTTAAATTCTAGCATGCTCTATGTTTCCCATTCTTCTTTAAATTCCAGTTGTTCACACGCTTGTATTATGGGGGATTCACAATGTAAGATATTAGTGGCGACATTCGGATTTTAAATTTATGGGTTCTAGATTATAGAAACTCGCAGCTTACTAGATTCTTGATAAATTATTTATACATATTACGTTGATTTACACAATTATAAGGTTTGAGGCAAAGCTACTGGCTTATCCCAAAATTGTCGGCAAAGCTCTAGCTTCGACATGTAAGATATGGGTTCGACTAAATTCAATAGTTTGGTTTAGACCTTATATATGTTTTAAGAAATTCACAAAATATGTATACATATATATTAAAAGTTGAATCCAATTATAAGCACTTAATTAGGCCGATGTCCTAAAAAACTTAATTATATCCATAAAGTTTAAAGGAAAAACTAAGCTGAGTGTCCACTGAGGCATCTAATTTGCCAGTTTTGGCTTAACTATCCACTTCTTACCCTAATTAACCCTTCGGCAATTAATTACTTTGCAAGTCTCCCACGTGACTTCCCTTTTTTGTTGGATGTATCTCTCACATCATCTGCGACGCTCTCATCTCCCCTTTCCTTTACCGTTTTTCCCTTTCCCCCATTTGCTCCCACTCTCTCTCTAAACCCTTTTCTTCTAAAATCTCTTTGTGTCCTTTCCCACGAACTCTCCATCAAAATAGAAAAAAACTTCTAGGGTTTTTTCTTCTTCAAAGACTCTGTTTTTCTATATCCATAAATTCCAAATATAGAGTATATCAGTGGCGGACCCAGGATTTCGTGCAAGGGGGTTAAAAAAAAAAATGTCCACGATAGTAACCCACCGTAAAAGCAATACTAGGCATAACGTAATGGGTTTCAACCTCCGCTCTTTATTTTGGTTCATAACAAAACCTCAAAATGGTTTTGCCTACAACTCTTTTTCTAGGCCACGCTTTAAAATATGAAAATCATAAATCAAGATTTTACAAATATATTTACTTTGTAAAATTTAATAATCTATCAAAATTTATAAGAAAAAGAATATTTTACTTAACAAACATCAAGTGATCTATACCAAAATGCTAAACCTACTATTTTTTTATACTAAAAAATTAAAAGCTCTGAAATTTTTATTTTGACGAACAACAAATTGCAAACAATAACAACAAAAGAGAATATAAACTAAACTATACCATTAATAATCTTAATATAAGAGGCCACAAATAGGAATTTAAGAGCAAGCAAATCTATCCATTTTTTTGAAAAATATGAAAAATGCATGCGCAAAAGTGTTGAAATCCATTTTCGAGCTTTTAACCTTTTCGGTCAAAATGAACCCACATTAACCATTACGCGCGGCTTGCCTTTTGTCATGTGGGTTCAATCCTCGTTAATATCTGCATAGTTAGTTCTTCGAAAATTAATTTCCACAAATAAGTAGTATAAAACATTTTGAGCAAGTGGGTTCAACTGATCCCACTTGCACCAAGGTAGGACCGCCCCTGGAGTATATTCAATGTTTATTTATAGCTATACAGAACATATACGTTATCTATACACCGATGATACAATGGGCTATATCGGTTGCAAACTAGATGCGTGGACCGTATATATATACATTATCTATACACCGACAATATAATGGGCTACATTGACTGCAAACTAGCTGCGTGGATCGTGTATATATATGAGTTGTTTCCCCAAATTTAAATTCTAAATCCGTTTCTTACTTGTATGATTGTTTATCGTAGTTTAGGTTCATTCATAGGAGCCAAAAACGAACATTAATTCAGTAATTGGGTTCTTTGGGCCAACACGGTTTGGGTGGGGTAATTGGGTTAAGGGGAAGAGTGCTGCGGTGCTGCCGACTGGATACTTCTAAACTCGGTTTCTTTAATTTACTCAGTATTTTTAATGCATCCAGTATATGTATATGCCCATATACTATGGTATAGTCAATTTCACTTTAATGATGGAAATGGGGACGCAACGTGTTTTATCCTTGTCTATCTTTTTAATTCTTGGATATAGATATCTCACTCAGAGGCATTGTGAATTCAAGATTTAAATTCTATAGGTTCAATTTTAAGATTATTAGCATTGAACCCATTATATTTTTAAAGTTATGGGTTCATATTACTATTTATTACAATTTTTATAACTTTTTACACATAAATTTATGTTGCGCATCGAAAGTTATGGATTCAATTAAACCCTACCTATAAAGCTAGATACGCCTTTGATCCCACTCGTGAATAATGAATGATAATAAGGTAAGGAAAAAAAAAGTTCTGGATAAAATTTAAATCTTATGTGTAAATAATGTAGAGCGAATTTAAATGAAGACGTGTAGAGAGAAAAGTTAGGTTAGATAAATAAAATAGTTATAGTCATGGTTGTGTTAATAGCGACAATGGTGGTGGAGGGAAATGAAGTGTTAGCGATGGAAGAACAAGCAGAGACGAGGGGTAAAATGAGTTGGGGAGTGTTGAGGTTCATGTAGTGACATTCACTTCACTAAAATATCAGTGACGCATGGAATTGAGCGTCCACGTTGAACAACCTAATGAAAAAAGGGTATATCTGAACCAATTTTTAAAAGCGAGAGTGTCATTGAGCATAAAATATAACACAGGGTAAAATTGATCCTTTTCGCATATTGTTTTTCTTCAACAAATTAAACATGTATTAGTTTTACAATTACCATACGGATAGTACTTGTCTGTTGAAGAAAAGGTAAAAATGAAATTTGGACTATTGGAGATGCCAGCAATTGAGAGTTTAAAAGTGCATTACAAGTCTTCCAATGAGAATTATGAAAAAAATAGAAGAATACTATAAGTACCTCCCTAATGATGTTAATCGTAGAATGTAAATAATCCGAAATTTTACATTCACGGTAAGGGCTTTGCGGGAGTGATCCTCCTTTTTTTTTTTTTTTTTTCCTCAAATAATTTTCATCAATCAAAAAACTAAAAGTTATCTTTCTTTTGTATACAATATTTTTCTTTTTTACTTTGAGATGCTCAACAATTTTTAAAAGAAAAATTAACCTATAAAGCTATTATTAGTAGAAATTGGGGCTCCTTTATAAATGGTGTGGTAGGATATTAGATAAGATCCCTCCTACCTTAATCAAAGGTATCAAAGTTGAATCCCGGAATGAAAATAAGTTTGCTAAGGAGTTTTTTCCCGTTCAATGAACTTTATATGACGTGAATCTGGATTAGTCGAAAATCCAATACAAATAGCGAACTCCGAATAATTTTTAAAAAAAATAAAAAATGGGATCCCAAAATTTTGGAGCCTTAAGCCCATGCTTTAACCGCGGGCAATGTTTAACATGAACTACTTGGTACTGATGTAATGACTATTACCGTATTGTGATTATTTCAGATTTTGACGAGTGAACCCAGTCACACAACTTACAATTGAAATGATAGCACTAAACTTCTACACTTCTAAAAGGTTCAAATTGGTGTTATCAAAGGAAATGGTAACATCTATTACTACTCCCACAACTTAAACGTGATCGAATTTGCAATCTAATTTTTTAAAAATAATTTAAACAAGCATTTTATGGATTGAAGGAGTTACACTACTAACAACTTCCCTATTCTATCAGGAAGGTCGCAGCAATCTTCCTTAATAACAGTTGAGATGAGGTAAATGTTTTTGATTTATGCATCTTAGAATCAAGGGCACAGGTAGAGACGGGTACGGCTGAAACAAAATAACGTTTACTTAAAAGTTTAGTCTTTCAATTTGTGTACTTCATTAGACATTCTAACTTGCAAGATTCCAAAAGTGACTCAACTCTAATGATTACAAGATTCCGAATTTACTTAAGTAAATGACTACTATTCTACCAAAAATTGTCACCCATATTTAAGAGGGATGTCATAAAATATCTGCATATTCAATAAAGAAAGTGGGACTTATATATACAGTACCTAAACTCACAATAAGTAGGCGTTTGAAAATAAATTGAGTGATATTTAAAAAGAAAATAGTATTTATAAGTTAAATTCAAAAAGGTATGTGAAAGTTGAAGTTACGTTTGGATATGCATTTCACTTAGCTTGAAAAAGTACTGAAATTTTTTCAGCAAAATAATTGACATAATATATAATCAAACAGAATATTTTTGAATTTGTGTTTTTAAAGAAAGCAAATTAATTTATGTCAACGGGCCGAAAAAATTATAAAAGAGAAAGAACTGATATTTTCTTTGCACGACGGTCCGATTTCTGAAAAGAGAAAGAACATTCATGTTCTTCGAGTATCTAAATCCAGATCTGATTTATGATATTCTCCATCTGATTCATTTTAGATGTTATAGTTACTAAAAATAATTAATTCAAAAAATTTGTTATTTTAGAAAAAAAAAATAGAATGAATTATTTTTTCTCCTTTATCCAAACTCTAATAAATGTAAAGAGAGATCGATTAATGTGGTGAAAGAAGAGTAAGATTAATTGAGATCAACAAATAAATAAGAATAATTAAAAAAAATTAAAATAATACAATAATTTTTTTAAAAGACGTCTGAAAAAATCAAACATGACAAGTAAAATAAACTGGAAGGAGTACTGATAGAAGAAAAGTACAAAATTGTCCCTTATATTTGGGCTTAAAGTCATCTCTATTCTTTCACATAAAACATTAGTAGTCCTCCATATTTACAACATTGGTGCACTTTTGATCCTCCACAAACTTCCGTTTGTTCATTAAAGTAAATTCTTATCAACTCAAATCTCAAGCAAAAATACAAAATATTCTTTTGAAGGGCCATCGCAAAGAATTCATTTGTCTACCAACCTCTAATATTGTGAGATACACTATTAGATATTAATAAGATAAAACATTAACTAAAGTATAAGGTCGGTTTTAGATTTTAATAATATAGAATATTAAATTAACACATTCACATAAATTCACTTTTGCCATGAGAGACCAAAGAATAATAATCATGACCAACGTATGAACACTATTCAAACCTTGTCATAACATTTTTGTTACAGTAACCACACATCTTACAAGTTTCTATATATTATAAACAAAAATGCACTAAATAATTATGCATCACAATATTTGAGCATGTCACCGAATTGTATAAAATGTACATTATTCTATAGTTTCTATAAGTATTGAACACAGATTAATGGTTGCCAGAAACAATCCAGTTATCATGGATATGACAAGTGGGCTATGCATGTAATACTGAATTTTGAAATACATAGAGAACGAGTAAGGTGCGGCAGACTATTCAAACTTTCTAAAGATACATACAAATCTTATGCAAAGAGAAAATCAAACATTCAAACCAAATGATTGAAATTTTACCAACCCTTTAACAGGAATTGCATGATCCTAACTACTTTATCAATCAAGAATATATCCAAGTTATCTGTTTTTCTTTTGCGCTCCCCCCCCCCCCAAACCCCACACCACCCATCCACCTTCAAACTCATATGCGGACTTAAAATTTAAACTTTACGAGTTCACGCTCGAAATTTACCATAGTTTATTTAGTTTATTGGATTCAAAATTAATTATTTATACTTATATAATATTTTTAATGCATATACATGATCCAAACCACTCTGAAGTGTGCAAGTCACATAATCTATTTCAAGATTCATTATATGTAGTAACATGAAGTCTAAGTTTCAGTCTGACAATATTACCCAAGTTGGCCATTACAATCGTCTCGGAAACTTGCAAATCAGGCTAAAAATATTTTAATTAAATGCAGTTAAGATCTCAACAGACGCATTGTTCTCTTTAAAGGTGGCCAGATTAAATATATGAATTCGGGAGCGGATGCAAGGCATAAGTTCATCCGAATTCAATAGCTTTAACTTCTATTTTGCATATATATGTCAAAAAAATTAATAAGTAAATATAAATAATAGGTGAATAAAGTCAAATCTTTTCGGCAGTTATTAGCATATAAAGTGATTTTAAGAGTCCGGTATTGGGTTAGATAGGAGGTTTTCGGTTTAAATATGTTGGATTTGATATTTTTCTATTTTGGCTTGAAAATCAGGAGTGTTATAAAAAATTGGTTAGATACAGCACATTTCCAACTTGAGTGACCTTTAGAGTAAAACTGCAAAATATGAGTGATTTTTCTAATACAAAATATATCTGACTTTGTTCACCAATTTAATAGTTCTGCTTAAGTAATAAATTCAATAAATCAAATAAGTTATGATAAAATCTCAAACTCAAACTTATAAAGTTTAATTCCTAAATACGCCTCAGTATGAATTGACCAGCAACTTGAATTTTGCTACTAAAATATAGGCTCTTCAAGATTGCGTCATCATACAGTAGATGTTACTTAATCAGATGAAAAATAGTTGCAATGGATCAAAATATATATTGTTGGATAATTTTTTACTGAAGCTGTCACATGCATGGCGATAACTAGATAAAATACTACTTGTCATGATATACACTGGCAGATCATTCAATATTCACAATCAAAACACTTCGATTAGTTAAATGCATCCAACCGAAAAGAAAAAATGACAAAATTGGTTTTGTACATATTTTCGTTTTCATCAATTTAATACTGCAGTAAAGTCAACGTTGGGGTAGTTCATGGTTGTAGTTTAACAGCATGGCGTGTTACCGAGTAGTAATAGACGTGTCTTATTTAAGTACTCAATAGAAGTTCAAAACTTAATATAATTAGATGGTCAACAATTTATACTCATAGATCATCTAACTGGATCAAGCTGGAAAGTTTCTTAATTGCTTCTTCTGACGGATTCATTCAACTCCATGGGCATTGATGATGGTCGTCTATTTATGTTTATCTGCAACATGGAGGACCTTGGTAATTGTAGGCCCCAAAAAGGGTATTCCCAAACATGTGCACACACTTCAACACAGGACCTATTCATGCATAGCTACGTGTATGCAAAGAAAAGTCAAACATTAAAGGAGGGAGATGAAAAAAAAGAAGAAGTTACTGATGATATTTACACCAAATCAATAATTATGTGATATTTACACCAATGTAAAAAATGTTTATATTATTAAGCCACGTAAGAAATAGCTATATTTAATCGTTCCATAAAGATAGAATAAGGTAGCAGTTACCTGTTAATTATAATAGATTAAAACACATTGTAAGTTTAGTAGCTTACACAATTAGTATATAGTACAATATAAGTCAAATCCTTAATTTCTGTACATTATAATGTAAAAGAATATTTGCATCATCAAATTATGTTGTTATTCGTAGAAAGTCAGATTGGTAACATACTGGAAAATAAGGTGTTAATTATTTGCTACAATTATTAAAATACGATGCAAAATTTGTACAGTATTTAATATAAATGTTAAATCCTTGTGGTTAGTTCGACCAAAAACAGTAAAATCCTTAAAAAAGACATTGTGAATGAGTAATCTTTTTAGATGAAAGCGGGAAATTGACAACTGGGAAGTGCTGATTATTCAAAAAAAGACCTAAAAAGCGTTATACAAATTTTCAAAGAAAAACGGAAACTAGGTAGACGGTCACCAACACTCTAACCTACCAAATGTTGCTAACCAAAGAAACGAAAAAACTTGATCACCTATGTAGAGAGCCAACTATTTTTTTAAAACTTCTTAACAAAAAAATTCTCACAAATATTATAAAAGTAAAAGATAAAAAGAAAAACGAAAGAACATAGAAAGAAAGAAATGTTTTAAATTGGGCGGCAATTAATGCTAGCAGCGTGGGTAACCAAAATGCAAGAGTCAACCATTCCATTTCACTTTTTCAAATTTTTTTCCTATAAATTCCTTTACCTCTTTTCCAATTTTCATCATCTTGTTCAACTTTTCTCTCTCTTTTTCCTCCATTATTCAAAATTTTTAATGACACTCCCAGTGAAAAATATGGTATTTCCAATGATACTACTAAGGCTAGCAGATTGGTTACTATACAAGATTCTAGCAAAATCATGTTATAGAGCTGCAATGAAAGTTAAAAACTCTGGCTTTTTCTTCAAGAGCTCATCTTTTAGATCATCCCATCAAATTCCTCTTTACCCGAATATAAACAAGTGTAATTTACAAGGAAGAAAATCAGAAACAGTTGCATGTGACATACAAGGCACACTACTTAGATCTGAATCTTTTTTCCCATATTTCATGTTAATTGCCTTTGAAGGTGGCAGCATATTAAGAGCCTTGTTGTTACTTCTATCAAGTCCACTTTTATTGTTTCTTGATTTTGAACTTAAATTGAGAGTTATGATATTTATAACTTTCTGTGGGATGAAATTAAAGGATGTGGAGAGTGTTGGCAGAGCTGTTTTGCCTAAGTTTTTTCTTGAGAATTTAAATGTTCATGTTTATGAAGTGTTGAAGTCAGCAGGGTCAAGGGTGGTATTTACTAGTGTGCCTAGAGTTATGGTGGAAGGTTTCCTTAAGGAGTATTTGAGTGTTGATTGTGTTAAAGGGACTGAGTTGCATACTGTTGGGAAATATTTTACTGGATTGGTATCTTGTTCTGGGATACTAATTAAGCATAGAGCATTAAAGGAATTTGATGAGGAAAAAAAGCCAGATATTGGTATTGGAAATTCAGGTCTTCATGATCAACTCTTTATCTCCCTATGCAAGGTATGCTTTTAGTTCTCTCTCTGTTTTAACTTTAAATTCTAGTTTTACTCTTACTGGTATGGTCTTGTAATCACTAGAGGTGGAGCTAAAATTTAGTCTCTATAGATTCTAAACTTGTCACCGAACGAATAATCGTCGTAGTAACTGACTTCACAAATATTATACATATTTAGTGAATTTCCTACTATAAATACAGAATCTAAGCAAAAGTTACTGAATTCGTCCAAATCCGTAACAAATAAACACAACCCCCCCCCCCCCACGCCTCCCCCCCCCCAACCACTTCGTAGAAACATAATGTCATGTTTAGATCATAAGTTTTAAGGATAACATTTGATATCCACAGGCAGAGCCAAAATTTGAAATCTATGAGTTCTGAATTTTTCATGAAATTCATAGCTCGTTTTAATAATGGTGTTCACAATTGAATATTATTACATATTTAACGTAATGAATGTCCTAATATAAATATAAAGTCTAAGCAAAAACTATTGAAATTGTCTAAATTCGTACATAATATTATAGATATGTAACCAAAATCTATTTTTTTAATTACGTGTCCAGTCAAACACCGACAATGGAATTATTAAACATAGGGAGTATGAATTTTCCATTCACCGCACGTTTCATATATCAAGATATGCTTTCTTTCAATAGTGAAGTCCAGTTGTTCTTTTTCGCTCGGTGTTTTAGGAAATTTATGCTAATGAATAAGACCTTCAACTAGATTTGGTCCCACTGTTCTTCAGACATTTATTACTGTTAAATGTAGTGATTTGACATTTTCAAGGTAGAGGATTGTCTGCATTGAGTTATAGGAGTAATTCATCAAGCAAAAAATGGAAATTAAATTCAAAACTTATCATTTCATTTCACATGGCAAGCTAGTTCTTGTTTTTTTTTTCTTCCAATTATTCCCTCCCTTTTATTTTACTCACGTGACAAGTTGACAACTAACATTCTAAGTACGAGAGCTCCCCTGTAGTAATAGTGCCTTTATTGAATTTCATTTTATTGAACAGGAAGCTTATGTGGTGAACAAAGAGGATGAAAAGGCAAATACTACAAGCTCCTCAATATTGCCGAGGGAAAAATATCCAAAGCCATTAGTTTTTCATGATGGAAGGCTAGCATTTCTACCTACACCTCTTGCAACATTAACCATGTTCATGTGGCTACCAATTGGAATACTACTAGCAATTTTCAGACTCTTCATTGGCATTTGTTTGCCTTACAAGATGGCCATTATCTTGGGCAAATTAAGTGGTATCAGGCTAAGATTAAAAGGCACTGATCCTCCAAGATCAGAAAATGGCAAAGGAGTGTTGTATGTTTGCTCTCACAGGACCCTTTTGGACCCTGTTTTTCTTAGCACATCTTTGGGAAAGCCTTTGACAGCAGTGACCTATAGTTTAAGTAAAATGTCTGAGATTCTTGCTCCTATAAAAACTGTGAGATTGACAAGATCAAGAAAGAGAGATGGGGATACCATGCAGAGATTGCTCAGTGAAGGTAATGTCAACTACTAATACTGTTTTGTTTGTGTGAAAGTGTTTGACTGAGCACAAAACAATAAAAAAATATGTGGTCATAAACATATCATTACATTTTTTAACGTGGCTATAAATTATGTTAACAAGGATAAAATGAGAGGGTCAAAGTTAAATTACATTTTTAGAACAAACTAAACAGAAAAATAAGAATGTCATGTCAAATGGAATGGAGTAGTAAGTACAGTAGTATATATGAAATGAGATTATTCCACATCGGAAGCAAAAATGAGTTTGAAGGTTTCCTTTGTTACTCCTAAAAGACTTGGTCTTTTCTGTCATATTTAATACTTGAATTTAAATTTATATGCAATTTCAAGATTTAAATTTAAAAGGACATGTTTGTTCATAAAATAAGACGGTCATTCTGAATAGCCTTCTTTAAACTTTATAAATTTAGATTCCTATGAGAAATGGCTACATTTATTTGCAGTATACAATGATTTTGTTGTATCCTCAAGAGATTTATCTATATTCCCGTATATGAGTAATATCTCTTCAAGAAAAGTTAATTTCACAAGCCAAACTCATCTTCTAACTTTTTGTTATTCTATTTTCTTATAGGTGATTTAGTGGTTTGTCCAGAAGGAACCACATGCAGGGAGCCATATCTATTGAGATTCAGCTCTTTATTTGCAGAATTAGCTGATGAGATTGTACCTGTGGCTATGAACACAAATGTGAGCATGTTTTATGGGACTACTGCTAGTGGGCTTAAATGCTTGGACCCAATTTTCTTCTTGATGAACCCAAGGCCTTGTTACACTGTTGAAATTCTTGGGAAATTGCCCAAAGAGTTGACTTGTGCTGGTGGAAAGTCAAGCCATGAAGTGGCTAATTACATACAAAAGCAATTAGGTGCTGCATTGGGATTTGAGTGCACTAATCTTACAAGAAGGGACAAGTATTTGATGCTAGCTGGGAATGAAGGGGTAGTTGAAGATCAAAATTCAAGAATAAATAACCCTAGTACTATATAGGATTAGTTTTTATTTTTCAATTTTACCCTCCTTTGCTATTTTCACCTTATTTAGTAGCACATATATAAATATGAATATATCTTTATTACGTAATAGTGGTATGTACGTAATTTTTTTTACACTCCCCTTTATTTTATTCTTTTTATTGTTGTTAGATCTCTCTGTTGGATTTCTCCAGATTTGTAGATGTATCTTTCACAGTATTGATTCATATAAAAAACAATGTTCAGATTGGGTGAAAAATCACATCTTTGAATGTGAATTATACTAAGGGCCTGTTTGGCCATAAATACCAAAACTTTTTCACTTTTTTTGGAATTTTTGAAGTTGGAGTTGGAGTTGGAGTTGTGTTTGGTCATAGTTTTTGAAATTGTAGTTTTTGGTGAAATGTAGTGTAAAAAAGTGAAAAAAATTAAATTTTTTTGAAAAACAAGTTTTTCTTGTTTTCAGTATTCCGGAATACAACTCAGGAAAAAAGTGAATAATTTTTATGGCCAAACGCTAAAAATAAAAAAAGTGAAAAAAATTTCCGGAAAAAAGTGAATAATTTTTATGGCCAAACGCCCACTAAATATTCCGTTTCTGAATATTTGAGCAACCGGTATTCCTTGTGAATATAACAACTTTCTCCGTCCCTTTGGGGACATTTGATAAATTTTGAACGATATAGATCATGACCCCTGCGTAAGGATAACACGCGAAAATTGAGAAATAGTAAAAAAAAAAAAAAATTAACAACATTCTCCAACCTTTAATGCCTTTTTAACGAAAAGGTGACCATATTGTCTAAAGAATATATATATATATATATATATATATATATATATATAAGATATCTCTGCGTAGACTTGTAGTTTAGTAGTACTCCCTCCGTCCCAAAATAGTTGTCAACATTACTATAAATATTTATTTCAAAATACTTGTCAATTTATAAAATCAAGATAGAATTAACTGCAGTTTTTCTATTTTGTCCTTAACATTAATTGCTTTTTAATGCAATCAATATTGATTAGAGTGCATTTTATTAGAGAGATATAAGAGTAATGTAGTAAAAATATATATACTTATGATTTTTTAAGGGGAGTGTAAAGGGAAAAGTAACAAGTAATATGGGAAGGAGGGAGTATATGTTAAAGTTTGCTAAGTATAAAATTGTGGGTTCACTTCATTACCAACACCGCCCCCCACGCCACCAAAAAAAAAACCCGCCACTTTCTTCCATTTAATGGAGTAACAATATTCCTTTTAAAAAAAAAAAAAAGTTATATGCTACTCTCTCCAGATAAAAAAAAGTGTCCACTTAGTCTTTGTTTTTTGGGTAAAAAAAAATGTCTACTTATTCAATCAAGAAACAATTAACCTTATCTTTTTAGATTTGCCCCTATTAAGTGTTGTGTAATCAAATCCAATGCTTATTTAATTAGGGATAGTTTAGTCAATTTACATATTTTTTCTCTTGAAGTGAGTAGTTTTTTTATGGGGTGTGTAAATGACTAAATAGACTTTTTTTTTTTATAAGAGGGAGTACCTTTTAAAAATGACATTTAAAATAGACAGAGAGAGTGATTGAGACATCTCTCTTCTTTTTTCAAGTAAAAATGGAGTACGGACATCGATTCTTGCTGGGGCGGATCCAATGTAGGTCTTAAATTCAGTGTTTTTGGCTTAAATTTTATTTCTGTGTTAATTTTTTTATTTAATATGTATATATAATCAACTCCGAACACAGTAAACATAAAGAATTATAGTTCAAAACCATAAATTAAAAATTCTAGATCAGCCTCTCAATACTTGTGGTCTGAATCTGAAGGGCTGTAAATTACGACTTTTCAGATTGCATTTCTTTTGTTCCAAAATAAGTGTCGTTTATAATATTACTCCTCCGTCTCAGATTATGTGTCGGGTTTTTCTTTTACATGCCCCTTAAGAAAATATTAAGTAATTAAGAGGGGGAGTCTGACTATTTTACCCTCATATAATATCTCTATTGAGGTGTTTGTAGTCTTCAAGAGCAATTACTACTATAGATAAAATGAGAAAAAATAATAAATTTTGTTTGAACTTTTAAAACGACAAATAATTTAAAATAACTATTTTTAGAAATCACGGCAAATAATTTGAGACGGAGGGAGTACCATATTCATCAGAAAAGTTAGCCAAGTAAATAGCATTACGTATGAACGTTTCATAACTTACTCTCTTTATATCTCCAAAAAATTTCCTTGATATCTCCTAGATCGTTTTCAAACATTTATCGTATTATTTGGAAAGAAAAACAACAGCTTCTTGATCGCACGGATATTTGGACCAAATTTGCATTAAGGGCCTGTTTGGAAAGCCACCTGGTAATTGGAATTGGTGTAATTACTAGGGTAGTAATTACACAGCCTAGTAATTACACAGTAGTGTAATTACAACGACCTGTTTGTTTGTCATAACGTAATTACGAGTGTAATTACAAGCGTCTTTGTTGGTTGCACAAGTGTAATTACACGATTAGTTTAATTTAAAAATAAAATTTAATTATAAAAAATTTAAAATTAATATTTAAAAAATATTGCCTTTATAAATGATATTAAATTAGTTATTTAATAACACATAGTTTCTTGAAAATATATTAATTAATAATAATATATTTGTAACTAATATTGTAACAAAAATAATTGATATATATTTTTCAAATTAATATTTAATTTTAATTAATTATAAAACTTAAAAGAAGACTTTTTTTGTGAGAACGTCATGGATTGAATGTTTGACAAAAAAATAATATTAATAAATATAATGCCATAACATTATTCAAATGTTTGACACAAAAAATCCATCAAATGTAAGTGAAAAATAAACAACATGCAATGTGAAAGCAAATAACTTAAAATTGAAAATATAACCTAAATTCAAAATCAAAAGAAAAAGTTCAACATAATACTCTTATGTCAACTTCCAACATTACGTAAGTAAGTTAGACGTAACTTAAGTAAATAATTCAAAAGAAAGGAAAAATATAAGTCTATAACCCCATTCACAATGAAATTCTACTTTAATAACGTCATTGTTATATGTCAAGTTTGTTAATAACTCATTCTTTCCAATATTAAGAGGTGTAGTTTCAAATATTAGAATAATAACACGGTTATGCTAAATGAATAAAATAAAAAAATACGAGCAATTACATGGAATCACAAGAAGTAAAGGTTGGGAATGAAAAGAAAGAAAATAAAAAATAAATAATACAAAAAGAAAAATACATTTTAAAAAATAAAAATAATAAAAAAGTAAAAATAAAAAAGAAATTAAAATAATAGAAATAAAAAAAATATTAAAAAAAAAAAAAATTAAAATAATAGAAATAAAATAAATTAAAAATAAAAATAAATTAAAGTAAAAAAATAAACAAACTAAAAAGCAACCACTTAATTACGGGGTGTAATTACTCCCAATTCTCGGCCCCCCCGAGAATTGGAGAGTGTAATTACACCGTCAATTACACCCACCCCCTTCTAATGTAATTACTTGGTCAAACAACGGACAAGCGTAATTACACCCAATTACACCCAATTCCAATTACCTGGGTGGCTTTCCAAACAGGCCCTAATTGTCAATGATTTAAGGCCCAGAGTATTTAATGGTCTGCAAACCTCCCTGACATCTGGAGTAAAAATATTAATCAGAATAAGACCTCGAGTCTGATCACTGATGGGCACTTGCTCATAGATTTGCAAACTACTCTCCCGCCGCCGTGCACTTTTACTTGTCCAATATTCTAAAATTAAATTTTCACTTTTACTTGTCACTTTTAGCATATCAAGAGAAGATAATTTATTTTTTCCTGTTTTACCCACAATATTAATTACTCACTTCAAATCATTTTTCAAATCCAATAAAATATGCATAAATTAATATGGATACATTAATAAATTATGTACTCCATTTATTATTTCTTAAATAGCGTGAAAAGTTCAAAGTGGACAAGTAAAAATGAACGGAGAGAAAGTATCACCATAATTATCTAATGAGCAATTGAGCACGTGGTTAGTACATATATGGTTCAAACATCGACATCGCCCCCATAAAACTGAAAGCTAGAAAATTAGTATGAATGATAGAGAGAATACATAAATACCCTCCTGGAGATGACACCTTTTTTCAATAAGACACCTAAACTTTGCGGGTGTCCTATGACCCCCCTGGACATGTTCAAACTTTAATAAATACCATCTTTTGACCCATTTTCGAACCAGGCGTGGAATAAAATTTTGCACGTGTAATACACATTCGATTAAAATAATTACAAATAAAATTATAGGTGACCCATCGGGTTTGACCTGTTTTACCCTAATATTTCCCCCCATTTTTCTTATTTCTCTACCAAAAAAACACCCGGATGACTTTTCATTCCCTCTTTATCGATCTTAACCTCATCTTAACCATAAAAGTGTTCTAGCTACTTCTATCGGAAAATTGAAGGGAAATTTGACTTTGTGGGTACAAAATAAGCATCTAATCGAAGAAGTGAAGGGTCACAGGTTAGGGTTTGTTATTGTTGTTTAAAAATTCATTTTTTGGTGTTGCATGCACTGAATTTTTGTTGGATACTTAGTGTTTTTGTGTTATTTGCTGCAAGATATATTGTTTTACACTTATTTCTCTTAATGTTCTTGATTGCATCTACATATACTGATTTTAGTTAGCGTTTTTGTTGATCGATTTATTGTGTTTTAAAGATTTTTGAACCTGCTATATTTCAGGGTGTGTGATATCATGTCTTTTGTTCTAATCACGTTGAGATGGCACCATGGGGGTCGTATTGTGTTTAGTGCCCGACCAAAATATGTTGGTGGGTCTGTTACTGAATTTCTGGACTGTGACATTGATAGAATGTCCTACTTTGAATTGAGAGACTACATAAAGCATTTAGGATATACAACTGACTGTTCTTTTTTTTGTTAAGTATCCTTTCAATGGTTATTTGGTTGAAGTTGTGAATGATAAGGTTATTTGTGACATTTCATCTTTGTTAAGTAATGGTGATACATTAGATATTTTTGTGTGCCACGAGGTGAATGAACCATGTGTTGCATTGGCTTTAGAATATGTCCCCCAAAATGGTGTTGGTGGGGTAGGTGAGGAATCTTCAACACCCTTAAATGATGCTGTTGAGTATCCAATCCCCCCAAACCCTAATGTTGAGCCTCCAAACACTACATGTGAGTCTCCAAACCTAACTTCTGAGCCTTCAAACCCTCCTAACCCTTTTGCTGAACCTGCTAACCCTATTGCTGAACCTTATAACCCTACTGCTGAAACTTCTAACCTTACTGCTGAACCTGCTGAACCATCAACTAATCCTGAACCTCATAATCCCACTGATGATCCTACTTGTGAGTCTGAAGTTGATGAGGATACAAGTGGAGAGGATGTAGAGGATGGATGTGAAGGGGATAGTGAAGATAGCATAGGTATTGAAGAGGTTTTAGAAAATAGTGATGTTCATGAAGAGTATAGAGATTTTAGGGAAAATAGAAGACATTTTAACAGGGCAAATAGGAGAGCTTGAGTTACTACTGATGAACAGATTCATATTACTGAAAAGGGACCAGATATAGGGTATGATCAGACTGCTGTTGACAAGGATAAATTAGATGGTAAGCTAGGGGGTGATGAACCTTACTATACAAGTGATGAGGCCCCTAGCTTTGAATTAGATGATGAAACGGGATGGGCAGATGAGGAAGAGATTGAACAAGTAGTACATAAACCTCTTAGAAGAAAAAAGACCAAAAACAAAGTTGTATTTGATCCTACTTCTGAGAAGATTGTTTGGGAATTAGGGTTGGTGTTTGCAGATGTAAAAGAATTTAGGAAGGCAGTTACTAAATATGCAGTTCAAGAAAAAATCCAGATTGAAAAATATGTGAATGAGCCCAACAGAGTTAGGGTCAGATGCTGCAAAGAGGGTTGTCCATGGTTATTGTTTGCAAGTTTGGACAGTTCTAGTACAAATTTTGTTGTTAGAACATACATCCCTATCCACAAATGCATGACTTCCACTCATAACCATTTGTGCAATTCTAGATATCTGGCTGATAGATACAAAAACAGAGTTACTGAGCAGCCAAATATTAGGATAGTGGATTTTCAGGAGATCATTAGGAAGGAACTGGATATCTATGTTGGAAAGACAACAGTGAGAAGAGCTAGGGATAGAATATTACAAGAGATTAGGGGTGATCATGTTGCTAAGTATGGTAGAATATTTGATTATAGAGATGAGATATTAAGATCTAATCCAGACAGCATTTATGTTGTTAAAGTTGGATTGATCTTCTTATTTTGGAAAGAAGATCTTTGAGGGTTTTATGTGTGCTTTGATGCTTTAAAGAAAGCATTATTTGGAGGTACAAGGAGGTGCATTGCGGATGGATGTTTTCTCAAATGTGTGTAAAGGTTTATTGGTTGCGGTTGCAAGGATGGAAACAACCAAATGTGCCTATTGCTTGGGCGATTGTTGAATATGAGAAGATTTATTGGAGATGGTTTGCTAACTTGAAGAATGACCTTGAACTTGGAGATGGACATGAATTAACACCGATTAGTGACATGCAAAAAACAAAGAAACCTTGTTATTAATATTTTTCTTTTGGATGATGGCAAATGTCTTTTTGCTTTTCTTAGGGACCGACAAAATGGGGTCATGATTTATGAAATGAAGAAACAGTGGTGTCAAACATATTCTTGCTAAGTTACCCGTAGTAGAAGAAAATTATTTTGGATGATGGCAAAGTCAGATTAGGGTCATATTGATGAAATGAAGAAAATGGGCAGAGACTATTTGGATGATCTCATGTATTACAACTTAGATAAATGGTGCAAAAGGTACTTCAAAGAGCACAGCAAGTGTGATTCAGTGGACAACAACATGGCTGAGAGTTTTAACAACTGGATATTGGCTGCAAGATACAAAACAATTATCACAATGCTAGAAGAGATTAGGGTGAAGATGATGAAAAGAATTGGTAAGTTGAGAGAGTTTTCAAATACATGGATCACTGATATATCTTCCATGTCTCTCAAGACTCTACAAGAAAACATTAACAAGTCAATGAAGTGCATTTTGTCTTGGAATGGTGAAAGGGGTTTTGAAATTAAAGATCCTTGGGGCTGTACACATTGTGTTGACATTGTTAGGCAGACCTGTAGTTGCAGATCTTGGCAACTGAAGGGTATACCTTGTTCCCATGCAGTTGCTGCCCTACACTACAAGAGATTAGAGCCAATCCATTATGTAGCTAGCTGCTATAACAAGGATACCTATCTGAGCACATATGCCCATTTTATTCAGCCAATGAACAACATGAATATGTGGCCAATATCAAATAATCCAAGAGTAGAACCACTAGTAATCAGACAGATGCCTGGACGACCAAGCAAAGCTATAAGGAAGGAGGCTCATGGAAGCAAAAACACTGGAAAACTTAGCAGAAGAGGTGCTGTTATGACTTGTAGCCTTTGTCATAACAAAGGCCACAACAAAAGGAGTCCACAAATGATGTCCAACAAACAACAAAGTCAATCAAAGCTAAGTGTCTCAAATTGTTTTTACATAAGTTTGAATATAATCTAACATTCTGTATTTCAATAAACAGGCTAAAACAAATACGGGGAAGGCAAACAAGAGAAGAATGGAACAAGGAGCTGAAAATTGTGGAAGAGCAAATATGAGAAGGATGGAAAATGAAACTGAGACAGCTAGTCAAACTGCTCATACAGCTAGTCAATCACAGGTAAGTGTATCAAATTGTTCTTACATGACCTTGAATATAATCTAACATTTTGTATTACAATAACCAGGCTAGATCAAATAGGGGAAGACAAACAAGGAAAGGATGGAAAATGAAACTGAAAGTAGTGAAAGGGGTGGTGGAAGAGACATTGGAAGAGGGATGCAACAGTAAAATCAAGAGACTGAAGGCACAAGTAGTGGACATGCAAAAAGACCTTATAAAAGGCCAAGGATGGTGGGGGTTGGAGTATTGGTTGATGATGATGGTTGTACTACTCTTAATGTAAGTGCATTAAACTCTTATTGTATGTTTGATCACCTGGTTAATTGGAAAAATTAGTTACTGACCTTTGTGCTTTATTTATACAGCCTGGGATGCCAAATAGAAGGGTCATTGACACTGGTAGAAGAGCTCCTATGAGATCTGATGTGGTTATTGGAGATATTGGTTACACACCACGCAAAGGATTCAGATGGAGGGGCAAACAAACCATTACCAGTAATCGACTTGACCAAATGAGGGGTGAGAAAGTAATCCAAACAAGATCTAAGTTGTTGCTAACAATCAGAGGTCTAAAGTTGCTGCTAACAATCAAAGTCAATGCAGTACATCTAGAAAGGTGTGCCATGGAAATAGTTGGTTTGCAGTTGGATTTTTGGTGTTGCTGCTGCTGCTATTATTTTGACTTGGAGATGTCATTTTGCTACTGGTTTTTTTTTTTTGGTGTTGTTGATGTAAATTTGCTACTCTTAGTTTGGTGTTGCTTCAGTTGGTTTTTTGGTGTTGCTACTAATATTTTGGTGTTACTGATGTACATTTGCTACTATCATTTTGTTGGTACTATTAGGTTGATATATTAAGTATCAAACTCTACAATGTAAAGTTGTTTATGCAACAGTTTATTGAATGAAATGGTCAGTTCCCTTTACTTGATATGTTGCACTTCTTTCATTTAGCATGAATGGAATAGTTTTGGCTGCAAATGATCAGCAATATAACACAAACTAGAACAAAATTCATTAACAAGAATCAAAGAAAATTCAACCCCTTACACAAAACAAAGCAGGTTCCATACACATAATTCAACCCCTTCCACAAAACAAAGAAAGTTCCACCTAAATCTATTATGAAAACAACAACAAAAACACAAAACCAATTACAGATGGCACTTAGATACAACTATGCCAATTTCAACTAAATGATAAAACCTAATAAAAGAAAAATCATAACAACAAATACAATGATAAACTTCCAACTGAAACTATACCAATTGGCCTCCTCATTCTTCATCTTCTTTTTTTCACCTTGTTTTTATTTTTTTATCATTTCAATGATCGTTGATCACCTAATCTTTCTCCTCTTTGATCACCACATCATTTATCTCCTCTTTGATCAACAGATCATGATCATCTTTCTCCTCTGAGATCACTTGATCTTGACAAGAACTCCCTTCTGTCATCACCTCATCATGACACTCATTCTCCACCCATTTCATCTCTTTCTCCATACTTTGGAAATATGCTAATGATTTTTCCAAATCCTTAACTCTATTCGCCAATCTTGAAATAACAAACTTGGATCGCACATCAATCTCATCACGATCCCTCCACCCGAAGAACTTGCATGACTTTTCCTAAAATGGGTAACAAACGAGTCAATTTAACTAAAAAAACAGGGGAAAAAGTTTTAAATGACTAAGTAACATACACGATAGCGTGGGCAAGACCAAAATCTTCTTCCTGGATTATCATTCGACCACGAAGTCTGCATTGTCAGCAAGTCTCCATGTTTGCATCGCACTGTCTCACGCAACATTGGGTCATTCTCATCTTTACAAATGCGATTCAAGCTTGCCCTTGACATGATTTTGCTAAAACCCTAACCAATTTGGAGAAGTAAATTTGAGCAAAATAACAAAGATTACAAGTTAGTAAAGCTAATAAAATAAGGAAATTTCATACCTTTTGAATTAAATTTTTGTTGAGATGGACAGAAATTGAGAAGAAGGTGGGGGCTTCAATGGTGATTTTAGCGTTGAATTTAAATGTGGAAGAAGAGTTTGTTATATAAATTGATTTGGTTTTTTTTAAACAAATTGGGAAACCAAGTGGCGCATTTTGACTGGTCTGTGGAAGTTTTATTGAGCCTTCACACGCTCTTCTTGCGTGCTTCCACGCCTGGTTCGAAATGGGTCAAAAGATGGTATTTATTAAAGTTTGAACATGTCCGGGGGGGGGTCATAGGACATAGGCAAAGTTTAGGTGTCTTATTGAAAAAAGGCACGATGTCGATGTCGATGTTTGATAGAACGGAAAACTATACAGCAATAGCATAATGCAAGTTGTAGAACTTCATCAAACTCAAATGGCGGCAGCAAATCACACGACACTTATGTTTTGTTTTGAAAAATAATGCAAAGAGGAGGAAAAATTTCAGAATTTTTCAATGTCTAAAATATGAGGCAAGGCCTCTGCATTTATAAGAAGTGAAAGGGTGAGATGAGGAGGTGCAATCCAAAAGGGGCCTCTTCCATTTCCCATTCATACCTTTTTAAAAAAATCAACATAATGAACCTCGAAATTGTCTCCGCGCAATCCACTGTCATCGCGCCCCATTCAGCTTTTAAAGTTAAAAGTGTTCATGGCATCAAGGGGAAGAAAACTCACAGCTAGTCACCAACTCTTATCATTTCTTCAATGAAAGATGATTACAAGATACAAAATCGATAAAATTATATTGAAGTTTGTAACGAAAAACTTAACAAAAGGGGATATGATGGGCAACGGAAAGATGACAGTGGTGCAATATACAGAGGGGGTGGGAGGGGTGCATGTGTGCGGGAGTGTTTTAGCTCCGTGGTAGTTCAGATCGATTCCTCTACTAAATTGCTATTACATCGCATTATTTGGCATTTAAAAGTTAATTCTTAATATGTATATGTTTAAACTGCTTCATTGACAAACGTGGGAGGAGCGGCCAAAAGTCTTAAACGATCAAAATATATTTTCCCGAATTTCTTCCTCATCGCAGAGGTCGGTCGGCAACCTTGTTTTGTTTTCTTTAGCTATGCTTTAGCTCTGAATGGCCCAATTTTCAAATTAGTGACATGCATTCAAGTGATGATAAGATCATTATAAAGGGTCTGACCTTCTTTAATTATACGAATTACCTCTGTGAATCTTCTGTTAACTTGAGAAATTAAAGAACTTGAGCAAATATTGGGTGAAATTTACCCTAAATCTCTTAGTCGGTGAGAGAGGAAATGAAGATAGAGAGAGAAAGTAAATAAAAGATATTTTCTGATTAGTCAAACCCAAATCAGTCAATGATGTACATATATTACATTTTTACTAAAAATGAAAAATCAACCGGACAAGGGCCGCGTCCCTTAATAAAGAAAAGGAAAGATGCCCATTAAGCAAAGGCCCGATATATTAGAAATGGAGTTGTTGTCATTGGATACAAAAGAAGTATGGGCTCCAACACCCCCCTTCAAGATGGAGGGTGAGCGCACACCAAGCTTGGCAAAATGAGATAATGAAGTACCCCAGTCAAAGCTTGAGTAAGAATATCAGCAAGTTGCTCAGCAGTAGTAACATGATGAAGAGAAACAACACTAGAATTAAGCACATCCCGAACATAATGGCAATCAACCTCAATGTGTTTAGTTCGCTCATGAAAAATTGGATTACGAGTAATATGGAGAGCAGCTTGGCTGTCACAGTGAATTGGTATAGGGGAAGAGACACATAATCCCATATCAGCCAAAAGTCTTTGTAGCCAAACAACCTCTGCTACCACCTTTTTAAGGGCTCTTTATTTAGCTTCTATTGATGATAATGCCACAGTAGGTTATTTCTTGAACTTCCAGGAGATGGGAGAACCACCAAGCAATATGTAAAAACTAGTGACAGACTTTTTTAAAAGTGGACAGGCAGCCCAATCAGAGTCAGTATAGGCAACAAGAGAAAAGTCATCAGTATTTGTCAATAATATCCCCTGAGCAGGATCATTAAGGAGATACCTGAGGACATGAAGGGCTGCTAACATGTGAAGGACTCTAGGAGAGACCAAAAATTAACTTAAGTATTGTATAGAGAAAGAGATGTTGGGTCTGGTGTGTTGGAGGAAATTGAGTTTTCCAACTAGTCTCCTATAAACTGAAGGATCAGGCAGAGGCTCTCCAATATCCAATAAAAGTTTGAATTAAGGATCTAGGGGAGTAAGAACAGGCTTGGCATCAATACAGTGGAACTCAGAAAGAAGATCAATTGTGTACTTGTTCTGATTAATGATGTAACCAGAAGAAACTGGAGATACCTCGAGCCCAAGAAAATAATGCACTGAACCAAGGTCCTTAATTCTAAATTGGGAGTCCAGAAAGGATTTTAAGGAATTTATCTCAGAATCATCATTTCCTGCTAGTAAAATGTTATCAACATACCCCCCAAGGAAACAATGGATGAACCAGACAACTTTGTGAAGAGTGAACTATCATTCTTATTGGGAGAGTAACCTGTGGAAACAAGGGATTGAGATAGCTTGGCAAACCATTGTCTGGATGCTAGTTTTAGACCATATAAGGATTTCTTTAGTTTGCAAGCAAGTTGAATACCAGGAGAAGGATTGTGAACATCGAGGCCAAGGGAAATTTTCATGTACACCTCTTCATAAAGATCCCTGTGAAGAAAAGAATTATTGACATCCAGTTGATGGACTGTCCAATTGTGCTTGACAACAAGGGTTAACAGATATTTAATGGTGGTAATCTTCATTACAGGGCTGAAAGTCTCATTTTAATCCACTCCCTCAGTTTTTGAATCCCCTCTAATAACCAGTCTTGCCTTAAATCTTTCAATAGAACCATCAGACTTCTGTTTGATTTTGTAAACCCATTTACAAGGAATGACTTTCTTCCAGGGGGCAAGGGGACAATGTATGACTTTCTTCCAGGGGGAAAGTGTTGTTGGTATCTAAAGCAGTAAATTCTTTAAGCATGGCATCCTGCTAAGCAGGATGAGGAGCAGCCTGCTGGTAATGCTGTGGCTTATGAAGGTGCATATCAGAAGAAGTAAACTTAGAATTATTTGAAATGATGGGAGTGACAAAGGAGCAGATGTAGTCATGAAGGTACTTAGGTTAGACGGGTACCCTAGAAGATTGTCTAGTGGGTTGAACAAGCAGTACTGGGGAAGGAGGGAGATGAGGTGCAACTGGAGAAGAAGGAGGAGATGGAAGAGGAATAGGGAAGTATGGGAGAAGATGGTGGAAGAGTGGAAGAAGGGGAAGAGGAGGACTGTGAGGTAGGTGCAAGTGGAGTGGGAGGAGTATATGTAGAAGGTGAAGGTTGTTCAAAACTTGTAGAAAAGATAGGAAAAACAAAAGCAGGGGAGGAGGAGTGATAAGGAAAAATATGTTCATGGAAAATGACATCTCTTGAGAAGAGAATAGAGTGGTTATCTAAATTGAGAAGTTTGTAACCCTTTTTTCCAACTGGATATCCTATAAAAAACAAGGGGATGCTCTAGGTTTAAATTTGTCTGTGCCTACCTTAGGAATAATAGCAAAAAACAGGCAGCCAAAAGTTCTTAAATTGAAATAAGGGGGTGGATTACCATGCAATTTTTTGTAAGGGGAGACATTTTGAAGAACATGTGAAGGAAACTTGTTGATCAAATATTTGGCAGTGAGAACACATTCCCCCTAGTATTCAAGTGGAAGTTTGGACTGAAATAGCAGAGCCCTAGAGGTCTCTAAAAGGTGCTTGTGTTTTCTTTCAACAACACCATTCTGCTGAGGTGTGTGAGGAATAGTAGTTTGATGAACAATGCCAAGAGCAGAGAAAAATGCAGAGGCCTGTGAACTGGAACCAAGTTCAAAGGCATTATCTAATCTGATAGCCTGAATATTAGAGTTGAATTGAGTTTTGATCATTAAGACAAAAGATTTAATAACAGAGAAAGCATTACTTTTTCATGAGAGGAGATGAGTCCAAGTCACTCTAGAAAAATCATCTACAATGGTTAAGAAATACTTGAAACCATTGTAGGTTCTACTGTGATAGGGACCCCATAGGTCAAGGTGAATGAGTTAAAAACAGTGAGTTGTTTTGATAAGGCTATCTGGAAAAGGTAACCTCTGTTGTCTAGCTAGTGGGCAAACAGGACATATAAATGACTGTTTAGAGGAAATTTTATCAGACAAGAATGGACTTAATCTCATCCTATGAAAAGGCATATGCCCAAGTATTTGATGCCAAAACAAATCTGCTTTATTAATAGATGTTGGAGGATTACAAGTAGTAGTGCAAGTGTAATGAATCTGATAGAATTTGAGCTAGAGCATGGTATTTATAGATGGTGTATATAGGAGAAAAGCCATTAGAAGTTGAATGTAGAACATACAAGCCATTTTCTTCTCTACCAAGATCCCACTTAAATTGGATACAACTGAGAGAAGAGTTCTAAATTTTACATCACAATGCACTTATCAACGGTTCGAGGACAAAAATTACATTGAATTCACTACGATGAATTATAAGAACACTTCAAACAAATACTAAAATAATGACAATTTACTTTTACTGTAACCATTAGGTAAATAACAAGATAAGTAGGAAAGTAAAGAGAATGTTATGAAGATATTTCGAAGTCGTGTTGGTTTCTCTACGAATCTATAATCAAGTGTTATCTTTTTGGGGCACAGAAAGCAACAACATAGGTAGCAAAGCTACAAATCATACCTGCAAATGTACCCATTGCCATAGAGTTGTCTTGAGAGTTGCCAGACAGGTTAGATTGTTGAAATAAGGACATGATGTATTGATTTTTATTCCTGTCGAACCTATAAGCCAAAAACTTGGAAGAAGATCTCGAAAGTTTGTCTATTGAAATTCGAATCTACCCTAGACTCGTCAATGAGAGATCCGATTTTCTTTAGAACTTGCGAAAATTGAAATATGAAGTTTGTAACACTGTTCCACTGAGTGACTAGTTTTCTTACAGTATTTACAGACTAAGCTTGACTTCCTATTGTCAAAACTGACCCTTTGAGAGTACCCCTTACTACTGCTGGTGAATGGGGAAGTATGTGAACCATGTGAGGTGGAATTATGGGAACCAGAAGCATGTAAAGTAGACTTAGTAGAGAAAGAAGTTGAGTCTAAGATAAAAGATGATTTAGAAGATTGTATTTCCCTCGACTAGTCACGAAGAAGCCCAGAATTATGTCAACCGGGAATAGGAGACATACGAGAATGTTTTACATTTGAATAAATGAAAAATCAATGAGCTTTGTCCTTCACTACACCGGGTCTCGCCACCTTAACTACAAAAAACGAGGCACCCCTAAGCTCATCCCATAATCTTCTAAGTTTGGTGAAATAACTAGCAGTGTCAGATGAACCTTGTACAACCCCAACAATTTCCCTTTGAACCTGATAGTACCTACTGACATTGGTCTGTCCATACCTATCTTCTAGGTCAAGCCAAATATCCCTAGCAGTCTCACAATGAAGCACACTCTCATCAATGTCTTTGGAGAGTGAATTGCTCAACCATGCGAACGCCATATCATTACACCTAAGCCAGTAATCGAGGATGGGAGAATCATCACTAGGTTTCAGTATTTTCCCATTAACCATGCTTGCTTTGTTTTTAGCAGATAAAGCAATCAATACATTTCTTTTAGGGATCATTTATGCCATCATAACGGATTATCCGATGGATGGACATAGAGAGGGTGTGATAAATCGATAGTGGAGCTCAATTCGGGTAAAACAGTCGTTGTTTGTAGGAAGAAGAGGATACGCTCTCTGTAGCCATTGATAGTGACACAAATCCCACTAAATTGGAAAACTAGGAGTATTGTTCTAAGTTTTTCAAAAAATCGCACTTCAACAAAGGAAAAAACAAACAATGCAAAAATCATCCATTCACAATTATTCAAACAAATACTACAAATTCACATTCTTACAAGCGATTACCATCATATAACACCGTGTAGAATCAAGCAAAAATAAAAAATTAGAGTTTCTACTTTGGTAAGGGGAAAATGGGTCATGAGATTTGTTGCCCTCTTCCTTCAATTTCGAATTAAGAGCCTTTGCTTTTCAACCACAACGCTCTACAATCGAACTAGACGTCAATAAATAACCCAAAACTTGGAAAAAAACTACAAAGAGGTCTCCTAATTGGAAATTATACAAAATGAGAGAATTATTCTTCGAATTGCGGAAATTGTAACATCGATTACTTGGATCGATGCTCTGATACCATGTTAACCTGAGAAATTGAAGAACTTGAATAGATATTTGGTGAACTTTACCCTAAATCTCTAAGTCGGTGAGAGAGGAAATGAAGATAGAGAGAGAAAGTAAATAAAAGATATTTTCGATTAGTCAAACCCAAATCGATCAATGATGTATATATAATACACTAAAAATGAAAAATCAATAGACAAGGGCCGGGTCCCTTAATAAAGAAAAGGAAAGATGACCCATTAAGCAAAGGCCCAATAACTGAAATGGACTGTTGTTGTCGACTGATACGGGGGTTGGAAGTATGGGCTCCAACATCTTCAGAGATTATCATAAATTTAATTACGTCTATTTCCAAGTGCAATTTTCAAACCTTGCATGATAGTTAAAAACTCAGATAAGTTGTACGATTAGAAATATCTCTCGTAAAATCATTGATTCAGTCTCCTCCACGATTCTTAAAAACTTATCCTATCCCATCAATTCTTGCAGGGTTCCCTGTATTTAATTTGAAAGTGCCTTTGTCTAGGGTTCCCATTTCACATTAATTATAAATTTTGAATGATTTTTATCGGTCATGTTAATAATATGATCGTACTCGACGGCTTTTGAAAAGATGTCATTAAAAGGGATAGGGTCATGCTTGCTGTTTAAGAGATTAATTGTTCCTAATTAGTCAAATATATATATGCCAAAACCTGAAAGAGATTAGCCTTGTTACCAGCTCTCTCCGACCATTTTACTTGTCCATGTTTGATTTGGCACACCCCTTAAAAAGTACTACTAATTAATAAAATGACAATTTTACTATTTTACCCTTTAAATATGATAAATTTAATGTTTTGGAAAATGAATAGTACTTAATAATAAAGATAAAATAAGTATAAAATGGTGAATTCTATATTAATTTTCAAAACTAGACAAATAAAAGTGGATATCTATCTTTAGTATATACTAGACAAACAAAAGTAGACGGAGAGAATATTGCCCATCTGTCAATATTTATAAGGTGATTAGCTATTAATTACAGGGAAAGGAACTACTCCTAAATGATAAACCAGTCTTATTCACCGATAATGCGTTAAAATTTGTTGATTCAAATCTCTTACGCGTAATAGCAAAAAAAAAAATTTGAGCATGTACAAAAAAGTCACAAAATATATCTACTTTAGTCCATTAGTTAATTGCATGTCGTTGAAACATCAATAATTCTGTTATGGAGTATGGACAAATGATAAAAGATCACAAGCTTAAGCCTTAAGTAATTATCATTGAGTCTGATCTTCCTGACTTGTATTTTCCTCTTTGAACGTTTTATTAGCAATAATGTCTACACAGCCACATCAGATAACCTACCAAAAAGTTTACACATACGTTCACCAATGATAGGATTATCATAGGGGTTACGTAATTGACGTTGTGACCTTCTTCAATCAAACGAATTACCTCTGTGGAATAACTAGAGATTACTAAAGGTAATTTTCAAACCCTGCATGTTAGCTAAAAGCTCAGATAAATTATACTTATGTTGTATTAGGAATAAAGGCATAGTACACGCCTAGAACTGGTGATGCAGATAATGCGGTATCTGTCTCATAATACACAATTATCCAGTTCCTCTACTATTCCTGACAACTCTTAACTATCCCATGCCAGCTCTTGGGTTTCCTAAAGCAGAATCATCGTTATTTAATATGAAAGTGCCATTGTCTCATTTCAGATTAATTGTAAATTTTGAATGATTGTTATCATTCTTGTTAGCAATCTGATCGTACCCCACGACTTTTGAAAGGCTGTCATTAAAAGAGATAGGGCCATGCTTGCTAGCTGTTGAAGAAAATATGGTTCATAATCAGACACATTTACCAAAATTAGAAACGAATTACTCAAATCAGACTGTTGAAAGGGTGGCATTAAAAGAGATGGGTCATGTTTGCTAGCTATTGAAGAAATTATGGTTCTTAATAAGCCATATTTACCAAAAATAGAAGGAAATTACTCAAATCAGACTTTTCGCTGATCTGTCAATATTTGTAAGGTGACTAATTGTAATAAGGAAAGGATGAAATAATCAACCAGTCTTTATAGCCTGTTTGGCCAAACTTATTTTTCCCCAAAAGTACTTATTTTTTCAATAAGTGCTTATTTGAAAAAAAGTGAGGTGTTTAACCAAGCTTTTGGGAGAAAATAAATGCTTCTGGAGAGTAGCAAAAGTAGTTTGTTAGAAGCTAAAAAAAATACTTTTTTGAAAAGTACTTTTGAGAAAAATACACATAGAAACACTTTTTAAAAAGTTTGGCTAAAACGCTAATTCTTTCTCAAAAGTGCTTTTTTAAATTAATTCGTCAAACATTTCATTGCGCTAAAAATACTTTTTTGAAAAGTACTTAAAAAGAAAAAGTACTTTTTAAAATAAGATGATTTTAGAAGCTTAACCAAACAGGCTATTATTCACCAATGATGCATTATAATTAGTTGATAGTAACCTTCTAATGCCAAAAAGGAGTTGAGCATACGCAAATATATCTACTTCGGTTCATCAGTCAATTGCATGTCCTTGAAATAACGATCATTATGTTATGGACAAAATGATGAAAGATCACAAACTTAAGCCCAAAGTAATCATTGAGTCTGATTTCCCTGACTAGTATTTGAGTCTATATGTGGAAATCCGTACCAATATTGACAAGCTATAGCCTAAAAATGTAATTTCTGGTTACTTCGATACTACAATTAAATTTCCGCTCTTACTTAAGAGACGAATTTGATAAAAAATTCTCAATGACAATTAAATAGTAAAATGTAATTTTTTTTTATTTTAATTGAGGCCTTGAGGGTAGGGAAAGAGGAAATGGGGGAGGAAATTACAAGATGGAGAATCGAACTTTCACCAATAAAGTAAAACTTCAGGTAACCAACTAAGCGATTGCATCAACTAAAATTCACGTAAATGGAAAATCATACTGTTGCATGTGATAGACAAGTTTATATTAAAAATACGGAAAAGGGTCGACTTTGAAAAATAGTGCATCAATGATGAAACGTCCGCTGCTACGTACGTCTCATTAAATAAGTAAACAACTGAAACAACCATACTATTGTTTCGGAGGAGGTGCACCTCATCCGTTCACTTCTACTTATCCACTATATTAAAAATAATTTTTATTTTTACTTATCCACTTTAATATATCAAGAAAAAGAAATCGTATTTCTTTTTCATGTTTTACCCTTAAATTAACTGTTCATTTCCCAAATCATTTCCCAGGTCCATTGAGACTATACACCAATCTGAATATTGTGATTAAATATGCACTTCATTATTATTTCTCTAGTGGGCGCAAAATTTATTATGGATAAGTAAAAATAAACAAAGGGAATATTTAATTATGTTAAAGTCTTTATACAGTCTTTTGGACAGATAAAATTAAGTGTTTGAATGAGCGAAAATGCATAAAAGCTTACGTTTAGGTTTATGAAACCATAACGTACAATGACTTAAACGTTCTAACGTAAGAATTTGTTAAAATTTAGGGACTATTGAGAGACAATTGAAGATTTTCACATTTAGGAAATTTAGGGTACGTATCTTTATCATTCCTGGCATGTGCTGAATAATAGTTTCAGATACAGGCTAGAAATCGTTCCACATTTCGGATCATTGTACCCTTAGAATAAGTAAGGAAATACTTGAAATGAGTTATACCCAGTATTAAAGAGAGGTCGAGGATCAGAGTAAATGATTAGTAGTAGTTGAGCATTTTCTCTCTTCATAGCTGTAGAGCAGGGCTCTAATATGAAGTATCTATCTGTTCTTTGATAGGTATTATTATTACTATTATTACTATTCTGCTAGTATTATCTAGCGCTTCGATTTTATTACCACTGTTGTTTCTTTTTACCTTTAGCTATATTCAATATTTGTATTGTTAGTAGCTTTCTTTTAAAATATTTTTATCATAGCCTTATTCTTGCATTTTTTTCAAACCACTTTCTGAAAACACGATTTTCTTAAGCCGAGGGTCTATCGGTAACAACCTTTCTACCCCACAAAGGTAAGGTTAAGGTTTGCGTACACCCCACCCTCCCAGAACCACTTGTAGGAATATACTGGATATGTTGTTGTTGCATTTAGAACTTAGATAAATAAGAATATGCAAAATACATAACAAGATTTTTAAAAAGGGATAAACTTAGAATGATTTAAAAAATAATCTCGAGAAAAGTTTTGTCAAGTCTAAAATTTTATTTAAGTGAAAAAGAATTAAGTCCTATTTGGGCACCGGCAACATAGTATTAAAACGAAAAAAATTCTTTCAATTTTCCATTAAGGTTCAACAAATATAATAGGCATCAAGAAATATCTTTGCAGTAGTTGAAAAGGTGAAATTATGCAACCAACGACTACTACAACAGAACTGATTGTTTTGACTCAAACTTGAAATATATAAGCCATTTAATTTTCTCTCGAAGATTTACAAATATGGTCTATGATCAACAAAATTGTTGGTGTGGTTTTTTATGGTTCCTCACCTGGTGTCCGATACTTGTATTGTGGCCCGATGAATATAATTAGGAATTCGTGCTGGGAATTAGACCCTCTGTGGGTTAAAACGCCCCCTAATAAAAGTGATTTCATACATAGAGCTCGAAATCGAGATCTTTAATTAAGAGTGAATGCGTACTTATGGTTGATGTTGGGTGAGAATCTTTTAAAATGTTTTGGAACATTTAACCAGAAACTTTGATGTGCATAATGAGGATTTACTAAGGCCTTCTCAAAGCTTAAGTTTTAACCTTTAAATGCGAGGTTGACACGATCTGGTGGCTTTTTCCACTTTGTTTTTAGACATGGATAAGACGAAAATAAAACTACTTTTCATTTGGACATTTTGCTTTTTTGAATTAGAAAATTTGTATCACCAAAGAATGCGTTTACATTGTTCTCTTTATAAAATTCCTGAGAGTTTCACCAAAAGAAAAGCGAAGAAATTCACACTTAAAATTTTTAGACGGTATGACAATTTAGGAACACTAATTATATTTTATCGACACTTTCAAATAATTACACTACATAATAAGACTTTTCATTTTTGCAATAACTTAAGGGAATAAAGTGTATCCTTTGATTCTAGGCATTAATTTTGATAAATTGTATCCCTCTTTCTTTCTTTCTCAACCACAAGTATTTGTTAACCATTTCAGCTTCCACATGGTTTTAAAACCCATATCTGGAAATATTTGTAAGAAATCTGAAATTTCTAAAAATTGTAATTGGGTTTTATATGAAAACACTGATTGGAAATTAAGATTTGATTATCTATTGATTTCAGAACTATAAAATGAATAAGATCTCTAAGCCTAAAAGAGATACCACATCAGAAACTTAAACCTCTTAATAAACTAAACAAATTTCTTTGGATAGTTGCTCTCAACACGCTACCTATTATGCTATTCAAAAGAATGATAATTCGTTTTTCAGAATCTGAAAAGAATATATCTTGTAAAAATATCAATAAATAGGAACTATCTGAAAGCTCCTATGGAATGTTGCGTCCAAACCTAATTCATAGTTATATTTTGATTGATTTTATTTTTTGATTGGGCTTTTTATGGTTTTTTTCACACTTATGTTTTTATTTTTAATAATACTTACTAGATTTTGGACTATACCTGTCAAGGGGCAGGTAGTCTAGAAAAATTTTGCTCGGAAAGATCGTGGGGTAAATGGTTTCAGCCAAGCTAGGTAATCCGCAAATTTGATAAAACTACTATAGTATAAACTCTATTGAATGTAATTAAACTTATAACTTATAAAGAAATAAATTTAACCCAAACTTTAAACAATAAATTAGTACAAACACAAATTTAAGACCAGTGACAAATGTTGACTGTATCCAACAATTAGAAATTTTCAAAAAAGAACGACCGTTAGATTGGGTAAGTTAATCGGAAAGAACCCAAGAATTTCTTATCGGGCTAAATCAATCTCCATGATTACCCATCTCATTAAGCATTAAATTAGCTATTGGAATTTGCAATTTGGAGTACAAACTACAAAGCATGATCAAGATTAAAATAATTTGGATATCAATAGAAATAAACTATAGTATTTATGAAATTTGTAAATGAACAAAACATGCATGATTCACAAATGACTAAAGGAAGAGAAGTTGTCATCCTAAATGGACATTCTTATTTCATATATCTTTGAAGGATTTGCACTAACAACAAAGTTGAACTATTGTCATATATTTCCTCCTCCTTCTTCCAGAAGATATATGAAAGCCCCTAAAAGAGATTAAGGGTCCATTTGGCTTAGCTTAATAAAAACAACAACTTATAAGCTGAAAACAACTTATAAGCCAAAAAAAAAAAAAAAACCCCAACTTATTTTTTTGGGCTTATTTTAAAGACGAAAATGACTTATAAATTTGGCCAAACCAAACAAAAAAAAATAAAAGCAACTTATAAGCTAAGCCAAACGGGCTCTAATAAACACGGAAATGAAGGAAAATATTCCAATTCACATATATGAGGTAATAATGTTTTAAAAAGAGATATTATTGAAAAATATTAATCCCATCGTTTCAAATTTTTAGTCTTAGTTTGACTTGGTACACAAATTTAAGAAAGTGAAAAAGAATCTTGTGGTCTTTAACTAAATATATGTATAATGTAACAAGGGATATGCCCTTTAATCTATTGGTCTTAGACATGGCATGAGGGATGTTGAAATTAAAAATTTGCAAAATTAGAAAAGAGGAACTATTTTTTAAACAGACTAAAAAAAAAAAGTAAGACAAACAAACTAAAAAAGACAGTACCAAAATACACAAATAACACTTTTTCACTATGCATAGGTGATGGTTTATGTAGACTAAATTATTCTATTACTATATACTCCTACCAATAGTTGCATTTTTTAAAAATCTTTTCTTATTTGTTTTCCAATAGAATAGAACTTGATCAAGCATCAATTAACACCTAGAAATTAGGAAAAGCTATTAATTATATCAACTGTAAAAGCTCTTTACATAATTTATTATCCTAATACTTATAGTATAATTCACTCCAAACCCCAAAGTCGAATGAATCCAGTAAAGATTGGACCCGAACATCTACTTGCCAGCCCAATACAAATATAGTGATCAGCCTTTGCTACAGACTTTATTAGCAACCGATGCACTTAAAATTTTCATTTCTTTATCTCCACTTATTCTTAAGATGATCACTTTCACGATTCATGAATATTGTTTAACGATCTTGAGGACACACTGAGTAACTATTGCTTTACGTCAGGTGCTCTTATTTTGTGAGCATTGGGAGGAAAGGCACAAAATTGTCCCTTATCATTTGAGTGTAAATTTAAAATGATTCTTATATATTTGAAAAGTCCTTTTGATTTGCAAATTTCTCGAGAATACATTGTTATCATAGGTCTATCCTTTAAACAAATGGCTTGCTTAAATTTTGAACAAACTTTAGACAATAAGATAAGATATACACTTAGATATAGAGATATATACTTAAATGCATTTATGCAAATTTTAGCTTGGACGACTTTATCGAAACATATCACACAAATTAGGAAATATGATGCTAAAATTTTGTTTAATTATATACCCACCTTCCACTATATTTCTGGATATCTCATATACTAAATAAGCACAATGTCATATAAATTTAAATTTAATGTTTTTGAATTTTACGTTCCTCTATCTTAACAAGTTGAAGTAATAGAAAGAAGAATATATATATATATATATATATATATATATATATATATATATATATATATATATATATATATATATATATAAAACTCAAAATTTAAAAGTAATAAATGTAACTAAGGAAGCATACTTTGTGTCATATTTTTCTCTGTCGTATAATTAATTTAATGTAGTGACATCTTAATCATAGAACATACTATTCGTTGTATAAGCTTCCTTAAGATTGTAAATGATAAATACGTAGATGGATTGTGGTTTGCTCCTCTAATTGTGCCAGCTTTCTCTTGGTATTTTTCTTAACTTTGTCTATTAATCTTTCTAGCTTTGATTTTGTGTGATAGCTTCTCATAGTTCATGTTTTCAGGTTCATTTCTATGTCTTATATGCACATGTTTGTTGTTTGTATACTATATGTGCCCATCAGTTATGCAATCAGTAAACCTGCGAGCTTTAAATATGTAGCGTTGTCTACATCCATATTTGAGCATCACAATTTAGCCTCAAAACGGATATATAATTTTGCGAATATATCATTGTATTGTTGTCATATGCTTGAATTATTATGATGTAAGGACGTACTGTCGAATAGTAAGTATGTGCTTGAGGCTATAGAATTTTCTGGAAGGAATCCTCTTTTTATCTTCAAAACTAGCATAAAAATATTGTCAAATGGTTATATTCGATCTAATGTGTGCCTAACATTATAGCCATACTATAGGACTTATTGTACATATTTTGTTGTTGTTGATTGTAACATATAAAAGAAATCAGCTACTGTGAATCCATAGATAATTCAGAAAAATCTGGTGTTTTGACCAAAAAGCAGTTGTGTACAATATTTTCACTCGACACATATATGTGTATGTGCCTGCTCAAAGTCGTATGTGTTTATTTTTTCTATCACATATTCTCTTTGTCTAATCTAGTCTTCGACAAATTTTAGAGATTGGTTCGACCCCTTCTTCTGCCACTAGTAAATATATATGTTAACACTTATATGCTAAAATTTAAAAAGAATGACAACACTAATATCTAATACTTTTTTCAATTTTTTTTTGTTGTACTATCTTTGGAATTTCCTAAGGACTCGCCTTCACCTTTACATGATAAATTTTGTCATTATGGCATCTAAATTCAAGAAAATCATGTCTAAGACATTGATAAAATCAACGTCATCATAAAGCATTGCATTGCAAGTGAAGCAAGTGATCCATTGCTCCATGTGTTATCCCATGAGCACTAACAATTCAAAATAACAAATAAACTACTAAAAATAAAGTAAAATTTTCTCAGGAAAAAAAAAAAAACATACCAAAGATTTCGCAGAGTCTTGTGTCGTGCATCAGTATCAATAACAGTGGAGCAGGGATCCTGAAGATAGGGGTATGATTAATTTTGTGATTGAGAAAACTAAGAAAAAATTAGACTACAAAATTGAAATATCCACTTATCCAATCATATATTACGTTAAAAAAAAAAAAAAAGCATAATTTTCCTCTTGAGACTCATGATCTGATATCTCCATCCACTTATCAAATCATATTCTAAGTTTAAAAAATTCATAATCATTAATTTCTCTTCAAAAGTCAAGTTTCAGAGTAACACTTAGCCAGATTACTTGAATAATCCTACAACAAAATATTTTAAACTCTTCAACATGAAAAGAAAGACAAACTAGATCTGAATAAGAAAGCAAGAATACTTACAATCTTCAGCGTCAACAAATGACTAATGATCGAATATCTAGCAATATCTCCTTTACACCATGTCTCCCACCTTGATATGATCCGACTTGGCACTCCTCATTTCAAGACTTACATCCAAGGCCAAGATATGGAACTTCAAGCTCTACAAGCGGCATGGGTGATAAGGATGGCGTTAAAGGCCTTTGGAGGCCCATACAAGCCCCACAGTGAGGCCTATGATGTGTGGGAGGTGGCTTGGGCGAGGCTTGAAGATAAGGCTACAAGAAAGAAGGCCGCCACTCAAAGTGGCTAGAAGTGCAAAAAGGACAGAAATGCAAAAGTGGCCAAACATGCAAGGACGGAACATACATGCAAATGGTCGCAATTGCAAGCTTTGAGGATGGAATGATGGCTATTTGTGCAAGGGAGAGACATACTAGCCAAACAAGCCAACATCCAACTAGCCAAACAAGGCCCTTGCCTCATTAATGGCATTTTTGTAATAATTTAGTCTTCTTTAGTCTAGGTGTATAAATACTAGACTTAGCCATTTTCTTCACTTAGATTTTGATGATGAATATTTGAGAGATACTTATATTTTGAGTGATAGATTGTTAGCTAGATTCTAGGGCTATTTTAGTCAATATGATGGTGGAATCCATTGTTGGTTTGTAAACCTTTTATGTCTATTGATATTCATGAAGAGATTGCCATTTGTGGATTCAAATTGAATCTCTCGCCTTCAGTGTCAAATAGTAGTGGTTCTTTTAGGATTAAATTCAATTGGAAGGGTCTAAGTTTAATATACTTAGGCTTATCCATAAATTCGCCCTAATTGGTTCTTACTTTTATCCTCTATTCCTCATCCCCTTTTCTTCTTATCTTTAAATTACTCGTTTTGGATTGAATTGGTTCTTCCCCAATTCAATTCGTATCATTTGGTATCAGAGCATAGGCTAAGAGATTGTTCCTACAATTTCTAATCCTAGGCTTAAGATCTGAAAATATTTCTAATCCTAGGCTTAAGATCTGAAAATTACAAAAAAAAAAAAAAAAAAAATTGAAAATTTGTCTTGTGTTGTGATTTGAGTGGATTTGTTGATAGATTTGAGTTCCTAGAGGTCAAATCTACTTGGATTCGAAGTTTGAAGGTGTTGGACAAGTTTTGAGAAAATCACCATTGATGACCTTCAAGCTTTTGAAGAACACAAAGTGGGTCTTGATGAATTAGGGTGCAATTGATTTCAATTTGGAGTGGGCTTTGTTCTCTAGGTTGAAGGGAAGCTAGATCCGAAATTTGGCATCAATTGGAGTTGAAAATTTGAATTGTTCTTGGTGATCATAAGGATCTTCATATATTCATCTTGATGAAGAAGCCAAAAAGGGGTGTTTGATCCAAAATTTTTCATCCAAAGTTGTGAAAATGTGTTATAAGACCCAAAAGAGGAAATTACTAGGTTAAGTGGGCCCAAGGAAATCTCAAAATTTGGAAAAAGTTGCACAAAAATCGAAGAGGAATAAAAAAATTTCCGTAACTCACTGTCACAACTTGCAACACAGATGCAGGTCGCATGACATATTTGCCGGACCTCACACCAACTCAAAAAGTTACCTACGCATATTCTCTACACCGCCTACGATGGACTGTAAGTTGATATTGGTGGCCGCATGTTGCACCTGCGAAGCTACAGTTGGTTCGTAGATTGTGCCGGGAAAAGTGAAAATCAGGTTTTTGATTCAATTCTCATTCCATTTCAATTTCTTCTCATTTATTTGATTCTCCTAGCTAATTAACACTAGTAACTGACCTTACGTAGTTGTTGATTAGTTCTTGAGTCCCATTTCTTTCATGCTAATTCTTTTCAAGCTTTTCTCATTTAAACCTCGTTGAATCTTCTTGGCTCAATTCCTTTTGCTTTATTGAGTTATCTGTCTTTCGATTAACAAGAATCTATTCCTCCAAAAAGGTTAGCAATCTTGTGAATTGATTTGGATTGAAAGGGGTTCTTGACCAACCTTGGAAGAAGCTTAGGTTGAGAGGTAAGCTTGAGTGCAAATACGAGTGACGTGAAGAACCTTTGCTACTAATCTTGTTTACTCGTTTTGTAGGTACTCGAAGAGGAGACATAAGGGGAACAAGAGATAAGGATGTCATCCATAGCTTTCGAGTCTTGTAGAGATGATTATGAAGGTTATACCTCTAGCAATGGAGGGTATGACTATGAGGGTGACGGAGGCTATGAGGGAGTTGATGATAGGTATGACTATGATGGTGGGCATCACTATTCTTATAATGAATATGATGATGATGGTGCTCATAGATCGAATGAAGAATATGGTCGATATGATCATAACAGGTATGAGGGTGAAGAATACACTCCGAGGGCAATTGTGAGGCAACACCTCATGAGGCTTATGAAAAAGAAGGAGTAGATGAGTATGAAGAAGAGTCCTATGGTGGATATGATCTTGAAGAGTCTCATTCTACACACCATGAACATGGAGGTGAGTTGAGGTATGCTCCTTCCTCACACTTTCGATATGAACCACTCGGTGAGAACTTGCAAGAATGGGAAGAATGTGGTGAAGATGAACCTATTGGCTATGCACTTCATGGTGAGTATGCTTGTGAAGATAATGGGATTGCATATAATTCTTATGAGGGGACTTCTAATAGATATTCACATGCATCGCCTTGTAATACTTTTTATTCCAAGCAAAATGGTATAAGTGTGTGGATTGGTCCGAGTAGGAGTAGTCCGAGGACAAGAAGAGATTATACATTTCCTAATCTAAGAAACACAATGAAGTATGATTCTTACCCTAAGCCGAAGGTGCCATGTTCTCAATATGGTTATGGTGTGGAGGGTAGGAGGAGAGAAGTGTTGACGAGAGCTGACCAACTTGTTGGTTATGGAAGTTCTTGTGGCGACTACTCAAGTCCGAAATCTTATCCTAGTCCAAAGGTTATCAAGGAAGTCAGATTCAAGAGATAGGAGATAGGCCATCCATAGCAAGTTCATTGGCTATGATCTCGAATCAATTGTCAGGCTTGACATCAACGGTGGAAAGTATGAGCGGGAAGTTGAGTGGTATAAATGAACGGATGGAACGCTCACGCAAGGCACAATGAATGAAGATGGAGAAGTCTAAGCCTTGTGAAGCGACAGAGGAGAGTGAAGCGGAGGGTTCCCTTAACCCTTCCAAAGATGTACTTGACACTTGCCCTAACTCCCATGAATTTGAGAGAGAAAAGATTGAGAAGAGTAAGGGAGTGAACAGTGATAACTCTAGAGTGAAAAAATGAGAGGTTGTGAGGAGTGATGTGAGGGTGTTGTCACAACCCCATTCTAACCCTTGTGACTTTTCTTTCTTCTCTAGTTGTTTGAAAAATGGTGCAGGTATTCTTGAAAGCAAACCGAATGTTAAGCCTTAAACTTTGAAAGTTCATGAGATAGTTGAGAGCTTCCCGAAGGAGCAAATGGACTCCCAAGTTGAAAAAACGAGGTAAAGAAGATGTTATGTGCGAACTTCAAGGTAAAATAGCTAATCTTAACACCACAAATGATGTGATTGACCATGTTGTTGAAGTGAGTGTAAATGATAGCTTGTCCTTAATTGAGCTTAATGAGTCTTTTCCTTGTGATGAACTTAGTGCTATAATGACAATTGACAATGTAGTTGAAGTGGATGATCCAACACTAGTTGATCCTATTGATGACTACCTTGACTCTTCTTTTGAGTTCAAGTTGTGTCCACCTAGTGTTGATCCTCTTGATATGCATGTTAGTACATTGTCATGTGAAATGTTAGGACACCAACTAGTTGATCCTAGCGATGACAGAATTGATTCTTCTAGCAAGATCGATTTGTGTCCAACTACTGTGGATACTTATTTTGATCAATTTGCTTGGCATGATAATCCACTATTTGAGAAACGTTGTGACGTGCTTAACGAGCCTCAATTAGTGATGATATTGATCATGTGAGTAGTCATGTACCTAGTAGGATGCTTGGTAATGTTGCCAATGTAGTGTCCTTTGGAGACCACAAGGTATTTAGTAACCCACTATGGGATAATGATGGGCTTGGTCTTGATGACAAGCATGGGGTGGTTGAAGTTGTTGACACCATTCCCGATGACGAAAAGTCCTTTTTGAGGGTTTGTGACCCACTTGATGGACCAACGTCGAATTTTAGAATGGTTTCCGAAAGTGAAGAGTGCTCTTTAAAGAAAGGGAGTGACTTACATGAACAAGAGCACACTTCTTGGAAAGACTATGCTAGATCTCCTAACCTAAGGGATGGGGAGATGCTATTTCTAGCTTGGCGTAGGTTAGATAACCCTTTCCCTTGTGATAGAAACCTTCCCTTGAAGGGAAATGACATGATAGTTGGGGAATGATGTTTGAAAAAGAAGGTGAAACTTGTTTGCAAATTGTCACGTCTTCCATGAGTGTTCCAAATAGTAGTGGCTTGCTTGAACTTGTGCTTGAACCCCATAATGAGTCTATACTTGAGGTCACTTTAGTTGAAAAAGTTGTTTTGTGTGACACCTTTCTTTATTACCTATTTGCCTATGATGAACTTTGGGATGATGCTCATGTGTATGTTTTGGGTGCATCTTATATGAAGGGAGACTCTTATAGGGTAAATGATTGTGTCCTTGACCATACTAGGTGGGTAATCTATCTATTTGATCCGGGTGACACCTTGTGTGATTTGAGAGCACTATCTTGAGAGAGTCCTTGTTTGGACATTGTGCTACATGTCAAATAGAACTAATGTCGAGTTGCATACTTCGTATTTTGAATCCATTAGTTTTATTACTCTATCCTTATGTCATGAACCTTGGAGGAATAAACTTCTTGATACCTCATGTGTGCAAATATTAGTCATGATTGTCATAGATGTGTGGTTGTACCACATGTTTGTTCATCCTTGGCATGAATATGTGATTATTGCTTTGTGTGCTAACCGTCAATCCTTGAGGAGTATGTTTTTGTATGTCTTCCCTTGGGTTTTGCTAGGTTTGGATTCGAGCACGAATCCTTTTGAGAAGGGGAGGATAATATGATCCTACTTGGCACACCACATTTCAAGACTTACATCCAAGGCTAAGATATAAAATTTCAAGCTCTACAAGCGGCATAGGTGATAAGGATGGCGTTGAAGGCCTTTGGAGGCCCATACAAGCCCCACAATGAGGCCTATGATGTGTGGGAGGTGGCTTGGGTGAGGCTTGAAGATAAGGCTACAAGAAAGAAGGCCGACACTCAAAGTGGCTAGAAGCGCAAAAAAGACAGAAATGCAAAAGTGGCCAAACATGCAAGGATGGGACATATATGCAAATGGTCGCAATTGCAAGCTTTGAGGATGAAATGATGGCTATTTGTGCAAGGGAGAGACATTTCGGATTCCAAGCCAACATCCAACTAGCCAAACAAGGCCCTTGCCTCATTAATGACATTTTTGAAATAATTTAGTCTTCTTTAGTCTAGGAAATATAAATACTTAACTTAGCCATTTTCTTTACTTAGATTTTGATGATGAATATTTGAGAGATAATCATATTTTGAGTGATAGATTGTTAGGTAGATTCTAGGGCTATTTTAGTCAATATGATGGTGGAATCCATTGTTGGTTTGTGAACCTTTTATGTCTATTGATATTCATGAAGAGATTGCCATTTGTGGATTCAAATTGAATCTCTTGCCTTGAGTGTCAAATAGTAGTGGTTCCTTTAGGATCGGATTTAATTGGAAGGGTCTAAGTTTAGTATACTTAGGTTTGTCCATAAATTCGCCCTAATTGGGTCTTGCTTTTATCCTCTATTCTTCATCCCCTTTTCTTCGTATCTTTAAATTTCGCGTTTTGGATTGAATTGGTTCTTCCCCAATTCGATTTGTATCACACCTGATGTTGTTGTTAGATTAGAATATTTTTTTAAACTTTTTTATCACTAATTCTTTTGTTCATGGATTCAACAAAAGACGCGGATTTTTCATAAACCTTTCCATCTGATCTCAAAATGTATTTGTTGTTTTTCTACTTGTTTCTTCCACCATTTGAATAATAAGATACTTTTTATCAGAAAAATCTGGTGTTTTGACAGAAAAGCAGTAGTATACAACATTTTCACTCGACGTATATATATCTTTATGTGCCTGCTTAGAGTCGTATGTGTCTTTATTTTTTCTATCACATATTCTCTCTGTTAATCTTGTCTTCGGCAAATTTTAGAGACTGGTTCGGCCCCTTCTTCTGCCACTAGTAAATATATATGTTAGCACTCATATGCTGAAATTTGAAAAGAATGACAACACTAATATTAATACTTTTTTCAATTTTTTGTGTTGTACTGTCTCTAGAATTTCCTAAGGACTCGTCTTCACCTTTACATGGTAAATCCTATCATTACGGCATCTAGATTCGAGGATATCATGTCTAAGACATCAGTAAAAACCAACATCATCATAAAGCATTGCATTGCAAGTGAAGCAAATGCTCTCCATCTCTCCATGTGTCATCCCGTGGGTGCTAACAATTCAAAAGTAACTACTAAAAAATAATGTAAAGTTTTCTCAGAAAAAATAATCAAAGGTTTCGCAAAGTCTTGTATCGTGCATCAATATCAATAACAGTGGGGCAAGGATCCTGAAGATAAGGGTATGATCGATTTTGTGATTGAGAAAAACTAACATTTAGACAACAAAATTGAAGTATCCACTTATCAAATCATATTTTAAGTTAAAAAAAATACATAATTTCCTCTTGAGACTCATGATTTGATATCTCCATTCATTTATCAAATCATATTTTAAGTTTAAAAAATCCATAATCATTAAAGTCTCTTCAAAAGTCCCGATTCCATCCAGTTTCAGAGTAACACTTGGCTACTGTTAGATTTCTCCAACTTAGTACATGATCAATCGTCTCTTCCGTTAAGCTAGCTAATTTACTAGAATAATCCTACAACAAAATATTTTAAACTCTTTAACATGAAAAAAATAAATTAGATCTGATTAAGAAAGCAAGAATACTTACAATCTTCAGCGGCAACAAATGAGTAATGGTCGAGTATGTAGCAATATCTCCTTCACACCATGCCTCCCACCCAATGTCGATGTTAGCTTAGAATATTTTTTTAAAACTTTTTGATCACTAATTCTTTCATTCATGGATTCAACAGAAGACACAGGTTTTTCATAAACCTTTCCATCTGATCTCAAAGTATATTTCGTTCTTTTTCTACTTGTTTCTTCCACCACTTGAATAATAAGATACTTTTTTGCAGAAAAATCTGGTGTTTTGACAGAAAACCAGTTGTATACAACATTTTCACTCGACGTATATATCTTTATGTGCCTGCTTAGAGTCGTATGTGTCTTTATTTTTTCTATCACATATTCTCTTTGTTAATCTTTTCTTCGTCAAATTTTAGAGACTAGTTCAGCCCCTTCTTCTGTCACTAGTAAATATATATGTTACCACTCATATGCTGAAATTTAAAAAGAATGAAAACAGTAATATATAATATTTTTTTTTAATTTTTTGTGTTGTACAGTCTCTGCAATTTCCTAAGGATTCGTCTTCACCTTTACATGATAAATCCTATTAGTACGGCATCTAGATTCCAGGAAATCATGACTAAGACATCGGTAAAAACCAACGTCATCATAAATCATTCTATTGCAAGTGAAATAGATGCTCTCTATCGCTCCATGCATCATCCCGTGGATGCTAACAATCCATCGCTCACAGCGTTATCCCGTGGGTGCTAACAATTCAAATATAACAAATAAACTACTAAAAAATAACGTAAAGTTTTCTCATGAAAAAAAAAACCACACAAAAAGTTTCGCAGAGTCTTGTACTGTGTATCAGTATCAATAACAGTGGGGCAAGGATCCTGAAGATAGGGGTATGATCGATTTTGTGATTGAAAATAACTAAGAAAAATTTAGATAACAAAACTGAATATCCACATATCAAATCATATTTTAAGTTAAAAAAAAGTACATAATTTTTTCTTGAGACTCATGATTTGACATCTCCATCCACTTATCAAATCATATTAAGTTTAAAAAATTTATAATCATTAAAGTCTTTTCAAAAGTCTTGATTCCATCCAGTTTCAGAGTAATACTTGGCTACTGTTCAATTTCTCTAACTTAGCATATAATGAATCGTCTCTTCCATTAAGTTAGCCAATCTACTTGAATAATCCTACAATAAAATATTTTAAACTTTTTAACATGAAAAGAAAGACAAACTAGATCTGAATAAGAAAGCAAAAATAATTACAATCTTCAGCGGCAACAAATGAGTAATGGTCGAATATCTAGCAACATATCCTTTACACCATGCCTCCCACCTGATGTGGGTGTTAGCTTAGAATATTTTTTCAATTTTTTTACCACTAATACTTTCGCTCAGGGATTCAACAGAAGACACGGGTTTTTTGAGAAACTGCATGAGAAGTATGTATAGATTATGAGAAACTGCATATATATAATAAGTTTTCTGATTGATACAAACCAAATTCCATCCACATTTCATACACATATCAGTTTTCAACATTTTTAAGACTAATTGATATCGAATTTGTTCGCATTTCATACACATTGTGCCGCATATATGATGACATATAGCAGACTCCGTACACATTTCATACATATATTAGTTTTCAACATTTTTTAAAACTACATTTTATATAATTTATACAGATTTTCAAAATAAATAATGGTCATATATATCTCAAAATGATACAAATCAATTTTTATATACAATTAATACACAAGTTAGTAATCAAAAATACTTTGTAATATTGGTTTGAAAATCTATACTAGGAGAGAAAATGAATTTTAGGTATGAAAACGGTGTCTATCATAGAGGAGGAGAGAGAGAGAGAGAGAGAGAGAGAGAGAGAGAGAAATATTTTAAAAAAGAAGAAGAAGTTGAATGGTAACTATCCTAGAATTAAGTCCACATTTAAAATCAGATTTTCTTCCTTAAAAAAAGTCAAAAATCGTTGGTATCCCATTAAGCCCAAATCTGATATAGTTTGTAATTTTGTTGGTATGTTTTGTAAATAAGAAAAAGTATCCTTATGTTTTATAGTATAGAGTCTTAAATAGGTATTATTAGGTCATTTTCCCTTTTCATAAACCTTTCCAACTGATCTCAAAGTGTATTTCATAGTTTTTCGACTTATTTCTTCCACCACTTGAATAATAAGATACTTTTTATCAGAAAAAAACTAGTGTTTTGACAAAAAAGCAGTTGTATTCAACATTTTCACTCAATGTATATATATGTATGTGCCTGCTCAGATTGTATGTGTCTTTATTGTTTCTATCACATATTCTCTTTGTTAATCTTGTCTTTATCAAATTTTAGAGACTGATTCGACCCCTCTATTGCTCCTTGTAAATTTATATGTTAACACTTATATGCTGAAATTTAAAAAGAATGACAACACTAATGTCTAATACCTTTTTCAAATTTTTGTGTTGTACTATTTTTGGAATTTCCCAAGGACTCACCTTCACCTTTACATGATAAATTCTATCTATATAACATCCAGATTTAAGGAAATCATGTCTAAGACATCCGTAAAAATCAATGTTATCACGAAGCATTGCATTGCAAGTGAAGCAGGTGCTCTCCACCGCTCCATGCGCCATCCCGTGAGCGCTAACAATTCAAAAACAACAAAATACTAAAAAATAACATAATTTTTCTCAAAAAAAAAAAAAACACACCAAAAGTTCCTCAGAGTCTTGGGCCCTGGCCACTCAGCTGGCAATGTGTTGGTGTTATATTTTAGCATCTCGATCAAATCTTCATCTGAGATGCGTCATTTCAAAAGTTGACGTTCTATTTTATACTGCAGTAGCGTAGCCAGGAATTCCTTTAAGGGTTTTCAAGCTTTTAAGTATTTTTTTCTCGAATGGGTGCACCAAAAACTTAAAATCAAAATGGGTGCACCAAAAACTTAAAATCAAAATATGCAATATTTAGCTCAATCATAAGCACACACTCAAATGAACACCATCAACAAATACTAAAAACAAAAATTTGACAACATAATGCTTTAAAAGCTTATCTTCAACATGAAACACAATATCTACTAAGCACACATTTACACAAAAATCACACAAAAGCTAATACAATATAATATTAGCATATGAACAAAAAATCTAAAGAAAGGTGTTAACAGCGGTAATTAATCCACTGTTGACGTTTTAACATTACCTTGTTTGAGAAACTAAGAGATGGAATAAAACATACAAGAAAAAGCAAGACAAACTTTTTAAGATAGAAGAAAATGCAAGACAAACTTGTGATCTATGCATGAAGTTGAAAGAAGAAAATGCAAGACAAACTTGTGATCTATGCATGAAATTGAAGATAATAAGCATCTAAAATAGTACTCTCCTTCAATGTTTTAGGCATACGGTTCTTCTCATGCGATCTATCACAATATGAAAAAAATTAGAAAATTTAGAAAGCAACACATATAACTAAAGGGATAGAAGTCGCCTAAGGAAATGTAACTGCAGTCTAAACTTCATATTTGAATACACCATGTTTTCTTTTTGAATAGGTAATGTAGGCTAAAATTGGAATACAATTAAGCATCTCGTATGTCAAAAGATTTTCCAAACACATCTTAATTATCAAAGTGAAGTTAAAAGGAAAACAACAGCAAAACAAAATATTTTTTCTTTCATAGAGATAATGCCTCCACAAACAAAGTTAAAATGAAATGCTTAAGTTAAAGCATGCCATCTTAGCCACAAAAACTAACATTACATTGTTAGCATAAGTTATCTGATTTTACAAATGTCAAGTTGATCATCTGGATGAAGAAACCAAGCACGTCATTGCCACAATGTCATTGGAAAGGTGATATTTGTGGGGATAAAGAAGGAAAAAATGGAACTATGGAAAAAAAGATAAAAGGGCGAGAATATGGTTGTTTAAGGGGCCGAATTCTAACCGGTGTAATTCAAATTTAACCTATGCTTTATTCTTTCTTAGTAATTTTCTACATAATTGTTTTGCTTCTGCTATCGCAACCCCATCACAAACTTTGTTGTTGTGCAATACTAGGTATGAAAAGACGAGTAGAACTAAACATGAGTCAAAGAGATAGCACGTGTTCAAACCTTAATCACAAGTTGCTTTGTTTTCACTCCTTTACTGGTATTCTCCACAATCATCTAGGCCATCTGAGTTCCTTTGACTTTGCACAGTTATTCATGATTTTGGCATGACTCGCAATGAAATTGATAAGATAAATAACTTTATGAACAAATGGGAAACACCGGATATACCAAACAAAGAATGACATACCAAATGTTTATTAGAGCCATATACTATTTACATCCTTTCCAATAGCTCACTTTGGCAATTAAATGTATGATCTTAACCTAATCTTCTTTTGACACTTCTATTCGGTATTAGTTCATCTCGAAGACAACATCATTGTTCTTTTCCCATTGTGAGTTTTTCTCCCGTTGTAACTAAAACTGCAAGAAAAGGTCAAGCAACAAAATAAGTCATATGCAAAAGTCTAACTATGTTGGTGTCAAACAAATCATGACATAGCTAGGGAGGGATATTTGACAACAAAACTTCTCTTTTATTTATTAATAAGTACTAATTTATTCCTAAAAATACCTGGTTCAAAAATCTTTCCCGCTCTGTACAGTAATAGTAGAGGGCAAGCTAAAGGACTAAATTAACTATGATAAACTTAATAAAACAGTAAAATACCAAAAGTAATATGAATTTCCAGCTAATATATTGTTGATTCCTAACAAGATTTATCTATGCAGAGGACTTCCGCTTCTTCGGCATCTAAACCCTAACGATGACTGTTTAAACATGAACTATGTGACTATACGATTGAAATTGAAACTGCTTTGTGATGCATGAAAAAGTATAATGGTGGTGTACAAGGTGGAAAAATGAATATGGAACCGACTTTGAGACTTCATACTCTCTAGCAATTGGGGGTTAGAGTTCCCCTCTTCTTGCTCCTTTAATAATTAACAAGCTTAATCAATGAGGCAACTTCATGGCTTCAACTTTTTTATTTGCTGAATTTCTTGCTGCAACTGATTTTAACTTGTCGGGTTCTTCTTCGTTAGTTGCTAACTGTTCTCTTTTTTGATATAATCTCTATTTTCAGTTTGTTGTTATTATCTAGTTGGCTTATAGCAATATTGTGGGGTGAATGATATATATATATATATATATATACACACACACACATACACATACACTAGTGTCACTTGACCCGTGCTAAGCCCGGGCCCAAATTAACGTTAAAAATTAAATTTGTTGATATTTTTTTTTTTCCAAAAGATTTGCTCTTACTTCGTTGTTTATGTAAGATCACTTTGACACTTCCTAAAGACTTTTAAAATATTTGAGTACAAAAAAGTATTTGAAAGTTAAAGGAGAATATAGTTTTAATTGAAATATTTGACTTTTTTTTTCCAAAAATGATCAAACATATGCACACACAAAAGCTCTTTTAATTTATATTTTACTGAATTTTTTTGAGATTATAATCTCCAATGATTCAAATTGAGTTTTATCATATGTAAAATTAATTTCATTTGTTTCTCTGAATTGAACTCATATTGGCTAACTTATTTTTGGCAAAAGATATGTTGTATTTAACTAATGTCAAAAATATATAATGCTACAATATTGAAAACCAATAAAGTTAACTTATAAATAAATATAAACAATTAAAAGTCTTGGTATTGCAAGATACTCTTGTAGATGTTCTTTCAAATTAAATCATACAAAAAAATACTGAAAAGTCAATGAGATTAAATTGTTCTTACTTTAAGCTTTCTTTTTCCTTATAAAATTATAGGAGAAAATAATTTTAAAAAATTACATTTAATCGGACCAATGAAAATTTAATATAGTAAATGATAAATGGTAAGTAACATCAATATATAATACTAAATAATATAAGAACAATGTTTTAATTCAAATATGTATGATTGTGCTTTGTGGGGGTCCACTAACACCTTTTTCATGGCATCATCATTTTTAATGGTATGTAAAAAGCCCTTAGAGTTCTCAATATTTATCAAAATGTGTGAGGATTCACAATGTAATAAAAGCTTTAATTAAGGGTAAAAAGAGAAAAAAATTATGTGTAGACTACAACAAATTAGTATTCTCTCTTATATATAGTAGTAATATATATATATATATATATATATGGAAATTTTAAAGGTTGGTTTACGTGTAATAATGTGGGTTGGGAGGGAATATTTGGGGGGAGAAACATGGAAAAAAAATGAGAAATGGCCGAAATCTTGGTTTGGATCCCATAACATGACTCGATCGGCAACCAACAAGGATTGCTGACATGTCTTCCTCATGTTGTTTGTGATGAACGAATAAAATAAATAACAAATTCTATACAATGCGTCTAATACGTATTGGCTATGAAAATAATAAAATAACCGCAGCATACCATGCCGAGAAGCTTCTAAGAATTTGTACAAGTGTTGCTTCTACATTTATTCGAATGGAATTGAGAATGGGCCGTCTTCTACTCTTTTCCTTTGGGCTGAAACTTAGTTGGTGCAAGGCCCAAACTCTTTTCTGAGTAAACCCGATTGTCCATTTGTTATTTTTGTTTCGAGACATATCTGCAAACTTCGATCCATAGGAAGTCTTTGTCTTGTTCAACAGTTTTTTCCTTTGAACAAGACATTTTTTTACTGTTTCCAATGTGGGTTTTGGGAACTGGGATTGTTGTTTTTACTGTAAAAAGACATTTTTTTCAGTTTCCTAAACATTTCTCATTCACGTGTCAGCCTAGGTAGGATTTCGTTTGTTGAGGCGGAATGGAAGAGCAAAAATGGTCCACCTTTTTAATGGAGACGATGTTTTCTTTGGCAACTTTTAACGAATGACATAATCAAACGAAAGTAAATTGTTAAGGAGCAAAATTGGACATTTTCCTAGAAGATCTGTTGGAGCAAAAGCAAGTTTAATCAGGTCCTTTTGTCCCAATTTTAATCGTTTTAAATTGATTTATGGTCCAAAATATAAAATTTAACTATTAAATTTTTTATATATCTATTAGTCTCTTGGAACAAAAACTTCTACCATTTGGAACAAAGTCCAAGTTGTTTGCTTTGCTGATATAGCATCGAAGTGTCTTGGATTATCCTTCCAAGTACTGAATTACTCTGAACAAGTATTTATGAATTTCTCTTGTGCAACTCAAGCACAGTTAGTAATTTAAATTCTGCTTTCTTTCTCTCCCTTTTGCTTTTCTTATCTTCTCTCACATTTCTGTATTAAGCTATTCAGAATCTATCAGTGGAACAACTTCCTTTTAACACAAGTCCCGAGTAAGATTCTGTAATGCTAAACCAGCCCAAAACTCTCTTAACATGAGGTGACATAGTCCGTTTTAAATTAAACCCACACCACTTTTTTCAAAATGTCTTACACCATTAAAAATATTCAACTGTTTATAAGCAACTTTTTTTGTTTCTTTTCTGTGTTCCATATGGGACTTTGTACTCACACACCCCAAAACTCAACAGATTCTCCTCTCAACTTTAGGCTTCAGCAAAACAAAAAGCAATGTGTATCTTTGTTCTTTTATCCACATCCACTATTAGTGTTACATGCTTTTACAAAATCTACAACAAAACTTAGTTTCTAGCTAAGCAACACTACAAATCCAGCAGAATATTGCTCACTTTCTTCATCTACAACTCCGCACACAAATTCTTTTATCTCCCAAAAAGCAAGATGTCATTTCGGCAAATTGATTAAAAAAGTAACAACTTGTTACCAATTTGACATCACTGATCACACCATATTTGTAAACTCAATCTTGTATATCCTCATGCAATATTGTTTATCTCCTGCCAGCAGTATGTTGTACTCCACAATTTCCAAGAAAAAATAGGCTTCAAAGGAAGTTACAGTTCATCGATCATAATCCGCTAGCAGTATCACAATACAAATTAATATGTGGTAGTAATAATAATTCAGGAAGCTTTTTTGAGGGACAGCTGCTGAAGTAGTCGGCGTAATAGGTCCAGCTCCAAATACTGTTGAACCACTTGAATTTGTTGTATTCAAAATTGATGCACTTGTACTGCAATTCATTAGATTTATCAGAAATTCTATTGCATGATACAGGTTCGGTTGAATAAAAATACAACTTTAATCACCTTGTTGATGGAAATTGGCATGAACCACTACCTGCACACGACATAAGAAAATAGGCTTAATAACATGTAATATGGTGAACTTTCCGATTTGGTTACAGGACTTATGGGAATTGTTAGCTTACTGGGATCAGTGTTTGTAGTAACAGCAGCACCAGCAAAATTGCAGCTATTAGGAACTGGATTTTTCTGATAATAACTATTGAATGCAAAGGAAGCGTGATTGCGGAGCGTGTTGGGGTTGTAACAGCTTCCTCCAGCCTGGATGGCAGAGCAATCAGCACCACCATATCCACAGGCATAGTCTAACGCGACCTGTAGGGTCGTCTGCGAGGCAGCTTGGCTAGCAACACACCAACTGCTGCTCGAGCTTGATGAAGATACCGGTGAATTGGTTATGGATGGTGTCATTACCGGATTGGCTGGACCGTTAGGGGTCGAATCAGGATCCGAGATTGTGGGGTTCAGCACTGGGGTAGTTGTAGTGGGAGTAGTGGTGAGAGGAGTTCCAGTTGGAACTGTTGTTATTGGAGTTGTTATGTCCTTTTGACTAGTTGAAGAATTCTGTTCTAAGGATCTTGTATGTGTAGCATTTGAACCTGCAAATTTACAACAACAATAATTGTACTGTTGAATTATATAATTGGTGGTTTTGATTCTAATTTTGGTAAAAGTAATCTACAAAAAAATTAACCTGGGGACACTTTTACTGCAATTGTATATGCAAACTTAAAGGGAATTAATATTCCTTACCTGTAATGAAAGCGACATCCAATTTATAACTTTTACCAATTGGAATGAAATTTCTGGTCATGTAATTATGACTACTGTCTACCCTTTAATGCAGCTTACTCGATAAAAATGCAGAATTATTATACTACTTCCGCCGTTTCATTTTATGCGTCTTAATTTGACTGACATGGAATTTAAGAAAGCAGAAAAACTTCTGAATTTTGTTGTCGTAAACTAAAGATGTATGTAATATATATCATAATGCATTTTGTGTCTTGTGATCTTAAATATGTTATGTAAGTAATTATTAAATATAAAAAGTGAATTTTTGTTTAAAAACAGACTAAAAAGTAAAGTAAGACACAAAAATTGAAACGGGGGGAGGGAGTACTAGTTAAAATAAGAGATAACAGAATTTGCTGGACCATTTATCTGTTGTGTAAGAAATTGATTTATAAGTTTCCCCCTTGTCTGAACAAAAGCTAGAATTGCAACTAATACTCATTTTGGTATTCACCTGATCTAGAACAAACTCAGTTTATGATAAACTGAGAGAAGCATAATGGTTCTAGTGGAAGGCAGAAGTTGAAATATGATTTCAAAAACAACATGCTCAGAAAATTTATTTGACAAGGGAAAAAAGGGGCACTATAGACAATCAAAATAATGAGCGAAGAAAAAGATAGATGCAGAGTCAAAAAAGATGAAATGAATAATCATTGTCCTTTTTCCAAAGGGGAAAGTTTAATAGTTAATCACTCTCTCTGCATAATAATTCAAACAGGGAATTCAAATTGAAACTTCTTCACATGCAAATTCTCCTATGATTTCAATAATTATGACTAATAAAACATTGAGAACCAAAGCCATTCAGAATATGCGCAAGAAAAGTTTAGACATCAATGTTCTTTAAGATATAATAGGCCAAGAAAATATTAAATTTTCCCCAAAAAGTATAAGAAACAGCATCATTTTGGCTCATAACACAGAGAATAAGATGCCATGTTGGAAAAGAGAAACTTATGCCGAACATAATTGGACATGGGTGTATGACAATTATGAGGAAGAAGAAGATAAATCTCTTCACCTGAACTTATAAAAAGACAACCAAGTTGGATGAATATGCAAAAACTGCTGAGAAACCTCGTAGTCATTGTCCCAAAGTTTCTAACTTGTTTCATCTTCTTCTCTTGTTCTGTCAAAATTCACTCTTACCATGGCATATCAAACAAACGAACCATGATAACGTTATCCAAGGCACATGATATTGTGTGTGTACATATATATGTACTGCTATCCCTTTTTTCTTTTGCAAGAGGGTGGGGCGGTGAGAGAGATAAATAAATTTTAGGTGAGATAGTTGAGTAAAGGGAAGTCGAGACATAACAAGAGGGAGCAAGAAGAAAAAGGTGTAAAAAAGGGAGAAAGGGGGGAAAGAAGTGGAAGGAGTAGAAGAAAAGAAAGTTAAAGAGGGAATTATTTGGAATTTAAGTGTGCTGTGTGGGTTGAAAGTAGTGATGAAGGTAATGATGATGATGATATGTTCAAATTTTAATTTTTTTTTGTTTTGGTTTGGTGATTTGGAACTTTATCAAAATTTATATGGAGCCAATGATCAATTAGCCTGACTTGGTGGAAGGCAACCAAGTGATGCTTCTATTGCTCTCACTAATTGTGCCATGTGCTCTTGTGGTCTCCTTTCAAAAATCAAAATCTTTAATTTGTTACACTCTTCCAAATGTGCCCTCACTCACCTTAATTTGCAACAAGACAAAAGAAAGAATAATTTTTCACCTGATTTTTTTCCCCCAAAAATTCATCAACGGAATAGGAAACAAAACCCTAGTTGCATCTTGGATGCTAATAGGGGTGTACAAAGTAAACCGACTAACCGCACCAAACCGATAAACCGAGTCAACCCGAGAAAAAAACCCGACTAATGGTTTGGTTTGACTTGGTTTGGTGTTGGAAAAAAAAACCCGACCATAATTGGTTTGGTTTATTTTAACTAAAAAAAGTCAAACCGAACCAAACCAACCCGACATTACACGTATTCAATTTTTAAAACATTTTATACATAAAAATATTTATTTGTAAAGTAATTTATAAATATTTCTTAAATTTTTTCGTAATTTTTTATCTATTATCATATTATTCAAGCTCAACTTAATTTTGAACGTCAATAAGTTTTATATCCTATGGATGTTAGTAACTCAAATAAAGTCCAAACCAAAACCAACTCAACACTAATCCTAACAAAAGAAATTCAATTTACTACTAGAATACAATAATGTTGGATATCTATTCTTTAGCTTTGTATAATTGATTTACAGAGTAAAACTACATAACTTAAGTTTTTTTCTTTGTCATGTAAGTAATACTTATTTTAGCATGACTTAGTATTTTTAGATTATGGTCATTTTCTTTTATGGCTTGTTAATTAGCAATATTTATTTTAACCGATTATATTAGCTTTTGTTGAATGTTTTAATACAATGTCATCACTCTTCTCACATTTTGTGTTATTTTCTTAAGAAACACCTTAATTATATAATTGTATGTCACTAGGACGAAAGAAATATTTGAAGTAAAAGTTATATGTTTTGTATCAAGACTATTCCGAAAAAAACCCTGAAAAAACCCGAGAAAACCAAACAACCCGAAAAACCCGAGAAAACCGAACAACCCGAGATTGAAAAACCCGAATTTTATTGGTTTGGTTTGGTGTATAAATTTTAAAACCCGACGCAATTGGTTTGGTTTGGTGTTTAAAAAATCCGAACCAACCCAGTCCATGTACACCCCTAGATGCTAAGATCCAATAGTTTTCGCGGCGGACTCAGAATTTTTAAATCATGAATGTTTAATTATTTTTAATGGGAAAATTGCTATTAGTATAAGATGCTCAGTTAATATATTTGAATGAATTACCATTTTTTTTTAAAAAAATTTTTATTAATTTTTTATAAGTAGTAGTGTTTGCCGTCAAATGCAGTTGGTGCTTGAGCACCATAAATTCAGACTGTTAATTGGTGCTTGAACCAACTTCCAGGGAATCCACAAAAATTAAGGGAATGACAAATTTTTCATGGAAAAGGGCTTTCTGAACTAAACTGAATGTGAGTATTTTTTCATTAGATGTTCTTTTGCAATATACTCTCGACTTGGATTCCATTGCACACGCTACTTAGTTGATGCATGGTTATCTGGAGCGGATTCTCTCTTCTATTGTGGATCCTAACCTTTTTACCCCTGAGAAGAAGGGGGACGACACAACAGTTACACTACTAAGAAGAAGGGGCGGACACATTAACTACACAATAGCTATACAACAAATCATAATCATCTTAATTAGTTACATCTACTGCTTAGTATTTCTTGTTTGGGTTGTTGTAACGTTGGGTGGCCGCGATCATTGAAACGCCAACTACATGGTACAGGTACGTAATATAATTATGTAACCTTTCTATTTCTACACCTCCTTTAGCCAAGCCATCTTTGTCAATTGTTATGTTTTTTCCTTAAAGGTAAGACTTAGGAAGGGATAATATATGTTTTTAGGCACATGGTTTCAAATAGTCATGTCCCAAAAGCATTACACAACTGGTACGAAGTTGGTCATATGTTACTTTTTTCTCCTCCAGCTCGTACTGTGAGTTCATGTAGGTAGGGGCACTTGAATTTTCAGTATTAAACCCCACCTGGTTCTTGTTTTCTCACGCAATAGGCCCACTTCTAAGGATACGATGCTAACCAACCATCCATAAAATACACAAACTTTTTATAGTTTTACCTACAATGCAAATTTATTGTAATAACCCCCTATTTTGTCTTTCTGAAATTTCACCCTTTTGCTTAAACTTTGTAATCCTAAGGAGTTGATATTTTAAGTTCGAACACTTCTTTAAAATTTTAGGCATCAAACAATTAGATTCTTTATTATGGGAAAAAGATTGAATTTACCGCTATGCTATTACAAATAGAGTAACTTTGCTCTTCGTTAAACTTTTGGTATAATGTTACCCGATACCGTTAGGAAAAAGTCTCATTTTCTCCCTTGATCCCTATCAAAGCTCCAACATGGGGATAATTTTTTTTAATCATAATTAAAAGTTAAGAGATAACTTTGAACTATTTTCTTGAAGGATTTGGACATGTGGAGTCTACTCATTTCATGCTAGGGCTCCAATGAATGCAAGGGAAAATAATATGCTAACGACAAAAATGTAACAGATGGCAAAATTAAGCATTTTTATATAATACAGGTAAAGTTTAACATTTTTCCTTCTTGGTAACTGAGAATTGAGTGGTAACGTTACATTACCCATTTTTAATGCTTAAAGAATTGAATAATGACTCACTAGTAAAATTTCTACTTCAAAATCTAGAGGTGCCCTTTCTTCTCTTTGTTTTTACCCAGGTTCTACCCAGCCCACAAGAAATTAAAAAGATATCCTTTGTTGCATGTCTTGAAGAATTTGAAGGACTTTATCTACAAATCTATTAGTAGAACCGAAAAGATGCTAAATATGGACTTTTGCAATAATTGCGGCTATTTTTGTGGCTTTAATCTTATTCGTAGCAAGCGTATCGTAAATTAGTGAAAAACACAAATCCGCAACTGCTCCATTTTTTTGCGCGGATTGCCCTTCTTTTGGGGTGATTTTAAATTTTCTTTCTCATATTGTGTCTTTAAATTACGCCCTCATACCGGGCCTTTAATTTTTGCCCTTCGCATTGCAACTTTGAGCGTTCACGCATAAATCATGAGGTTCTGAGTTCGAACCCCCGCTCAAGCATAAATTAAAAAAAAAAAAAAATTGCAAGGCAAGGTTTGAGTCGCGTGTATGCCGAACCTGGCATACTCTTGTTAAGGAATTACCAAATTTATACCGGGACCGCATACTCACGCTTATGGGCGATTTGGCATAAGTATACGGTCCAAGCATAACACAATTCCTTCACAAGTTTATGCCGGTGGGGGCATACTTTTAATGGGCAAACTTTTATGCCGGACCCGGCATAAACTTGTGAAGGAATTATCAAAGTTATGTCGGACCTGGCATACTTATGCCAAGTCTGCCCATAAGGCATAAGTATGTCGGGTCCGGCATAACTTTGGTAATTCCTTCACAAGTGTATGCCGGTGGGGGCATAGCGAAATTTAAAATCTGCCTTGAGATTTTTTTAAAAAATTTTGACTGTGTGTGGGTTCGAACCTGAAACCCATGGGTTTTAATCGAAGGGCAAAATTTAAAGATTCCAAATATGAGGGGCAAAATTTAAAGACCAACCCAAAAGAAGGGCAATTCGCTGCTCCCACAGTAAATTAAACTATTTAAAGTTGATCACAAGCATCTCTCCGAATCCTAGCCTAAGGAGGTACTTTTGACCAATTGATTCCAAAGTTCTTAGGGGTCATTTATAAATTAAAAAAAAAACTACTAGGAGTATATTTTTTAGACTTCTTTTATGAACCGCAGGTAAAGTGAATTTTTGTGTTTTTTCTTTTTGGATTGATTATTTTAATTTGAGGTAAGCATTTGATATAGACCACAAATGACTATAGAGTTATAGTGGTTAGTGACTATGGTATAATAATTAAAAATTACGCCGTTTCTACCACCTTCTTACTCTTTTTCACAATTGAAAATCGGCAGGCAAATATTTCGAGGTTTGGGCCAAGGAAGAATAGGGCTAAAGGTGAATTCATCATGAAGACTTTTATGGTTGTGTTGTGAAGGTCAATGCAAATGTGAAAATCTGAAGTCACTGTTTGACATTATGGCTCAAGGAGATTCCTTCTACTAAGAAGATAATATGAAAATTTATCCATTTAATTGTCTAAGTTGTGACAGCAGGCCACCACTAGTCGTAGAAGTTAGAACCGCTTTCCTTTTAATTTGGCTATTGCGTGAAGGGGAAATATAGTTTAGGTCATGGCAATTGAATGGAAGGAGAAAATAGTTTTTTAGGTTGTTAGTAAATGTACGGTCCCATAAGTTCAATACTGAGCCGGTAGTATATTGATCAATTCAGTGTACTAATCAAGTAATATGGCGTCTAGCAACACTTCTTAACAATTAGATAGGATGAAGTATACAATTTAGTCTCAAGGATCCGTTAGAAGAAAAATAAAGTATTTCCTTTTGCCCTTATAGCTCCAAGTCATCTTAGGATATGGCTCGACTATTAAATCCTAATTGGTGATCCTTCATTCAATTGTCCTGGAGCAGTCAAAAATTTTCAATGCCATATATTTAGTTCAAATATTCAGAAACATATGTTCGAATCTATCATATGTGAGATTGAATTTTGGACAGATCAACTAAATCCCTATAACAATTATTGCTTGGACTTCTAGGATTGTGTGCTTAGCTAAATATAGGGAAATCGACGATTCCTGAAGCTTTAATGCAAGTTGAATAATGCGTCATGGAATGATATGTAAGTTAGAAATAAGAAGTCAACTAAAGCATTAGATTTTCATTTTAATGCAAGAGGAAGAATTAAGCTTAGGGAGTTTCTCATGTTGAATACCTTTAGCTTCTTCGCGTATTTCCTTCTTTATATTTTCACGCTGTTAATTAAAATTTCGACTCACATCGCTTTCAAGCTATTGCGATGCTGGGACTTGGGTTCGGAAGATAAACATGAAATCAGGACATTTTGGTAAGAAAACGTCCTTACATGTGCATCCCAAAGTATATGATGGATTAGGAAATCTTTAAGGGACTGAGTAAACAATAATGTGTGAGATCAACTAAGTAATGCGGAGTGCACACAATTCTCATGGTCCTTTTTTTTTTTTTTTCAGGATACCTAGAACTTATCTGTTTTATCTTCTAGGAATCCAACAAAAAATAAAGATGCGATTTCCATATTTTTATGTCTACGCTTTTATCAGAAATCCAATGGAGACAAACATATTTTGTTTTACAAGCACATATGTCAGTCCGTGAATATAGGCTATAGCCTGCACAAATGGGGACATAGTCACATAACCAATAATAATATTCAGCCTTTGGCAGTGTAAATCTAGCACATCAAGTTTGCAATTTTATGAGTTCTGTGTCAGTTACTCACTGCAATGTGGCGTAGGCCAAGGAGAGTATAATTAAGGGAGATGTTGGTATATGTTTGTGAAGCAATCAACAAGAAAGGGGAATCTATTGAGAATTAGGAATTGGATGAATAAACTAAAATGCCAATGATTTACACTATTAAATTAAAAAAGTGTAACACTTTAATTTGTTCACAATATTATTAAATTCTTTGTGCTAGTAAAGAATATAATAACATTTCATTTGCTCTACTAATTTTATTTATTTGACTAATTAGATCTCTAATTTAATTATCAAATAATTAACCATTTGGAAAAGATCATAATACTGACTACTGTGCTATCCCATAGGTTCAATACTAAGCCGATAGTAAATAGATCAATCAATATACTAATCAAAGGTGGCGTCCAGCAACACTCCTTGACGACCAAATAAAATTAAGCCTAGCAAGTATCTCCTGACGAGACTATTGAATGCTCTTGGGCATCAACTTTAGAAGAAGAAGAAAAAAAGAGGAAGGAAGAGGAAGGAATTGTGTATGTAACCATGTTTAAAAAGAATAATTTTGAGCTATGCAGGAAAGACTAATCAAGGAGGGAAAAAAAGAAGGGAAAGGACCATGATCTAGTTCAATACTTCTGAATGGAGAAGTTCAAGAGTTTGCATCCCTTTAGAGAACAACAATGTGTGAAATAAATTTTGTAATGCACAACTCTCAGGGTCTTTCTGTTTCATGGAAGCTAGAACTTGTCTAATTAGTTTCTAGGAGTCCAACAAGAAATTAAGGATGCCCTTTCCACATTATGTGTTCACGGTATTATCAGAAATCCAATGGAGACAGTACTAAATTTTTTAAGCACAACTTCAATCCATGATAGCCTGCACAAATGGGGACATAACCAATATAATCTTCAACCTTTGGCAGTGTAAATCTAGCACACAGCTTTGCAATTTAATTAATTCTGCCAGTTAGTTACTGCAATGTAGTGTGAACCAAGTAGATTATAAGTAAGGTATATATTGGTATATCTTTGTGAAGGCAATCAACATGAAAGTGTGATCTGTTGAGAATTAGGAATTGGATGAATAAACTACAATGCCAATGATTTGCAGTATCAATTAGCTTTACTTAACTATCTCCTAATCTTTAGTCATTCTTTTTGGTTCTGCATTAAATTTATCTTCCAAAACCCCCTACTTAAACACAGATTCATAATCCAAATCTTTGTATTCTCTTTAATTTCTGTAATCAAGTGTGAAGTATAACAAATGGCTGGCAGTGCAAACCAAAATCAAGAACTTGACACAATTGGTAACCGCAAGCCTGGAGTTGATGCAAGTGGCTTAATGTTGGCTGCAAAATTGCCAAAGGTATCGGTCCCCGTGCGCGAGGGAGATTCCATAAGACGTCCACGTGGCAGGCCAGCTGGCTCAAAGAACAAGCCTAAACCTCCAATCATCATCACGAGGGACAGCGCTAACGCCCTGCGTGCACACGCAATGGAGGTGAATTCCGGGTGTGACGTGAACGAAAGCCTAGTGAATTTTGCCCGAAGGAAGCAACGTGGCATATGCGTGCTGAGCGCTACAGGGTGCGTGACAAACGTGACATTGCGCCAACCGGCCACGTCAGGGTCAATTGTGACCCTCCATGGCCGGTTTGAAATCCTCTCGATGCTTGGGTCGGTCCTACCACCACCAGCCCCACCAGGGGTAACAGGGCTAACAATTTACTTAGCAGGCGCTCAGGGACAGGTCATAGGCGGGGGCGTGGTGGGTGCACTCATCGCCTCAGGACCCGTCGTGATCATGGCTGCAACGTTCATGAACGCGACGTTTGATCGCTTGCCATTAGACGACGATGATCTTGTTAATTCTGCTGCTAATTCTGCTCAAAACCAACATTACCAAAAGAATCATCAGCGTCATCAGGTCGATGTTCCAGATATCTATGGCTTACCACAGAGTGTAATTAGTACTAATGGTGCTTTGCATCCTGAGGTCTATTCGTGGGCACCTGGAAGGACTTTATCAAAGTCCTAGATTTGTTAAAGTCTTGAGGTTAGAAAAAATAATCAGTAATCAAGAAAGAACCATAAAATGTAGGCATTTAATATTTTATAGTAGTACTTAGCCCTATTTTATTCAGTTCTGTTATATTGTAAGCCCTTTAGCTAGAAAGAGAATACAAGGCAATTGAACTTCACCAGTGAGAGAGTATTACAGATGTTAACTTTCCAGTATGTTGCGAATTTAAATGTAGCTTAATTTGCACATTTAATTAAATACCACATACAGATATAGAATAGTCCAGACTTTACATAATGCGAGGAGATCAGTTTTGTGAACCATTACAAATCAGTAAGATTTAACACAAAAGATGGTTAAAATAACATAACAGATCATTATCGTTTGTAGGGTTATTTCTTCTGTTCAAATTGTAATGGGTCATTTCTCACAACCTTCAGTATGAAGCAGACTTTTTTTCTTTTTAAGGGGGAATATAGTATCAAGAACTTATGTTTATTATTAATAAGTATAACCAGTTGGATAATGTTCATCTTTTCACATCGAGTTGCTCACATCCACATGAAATTAGAAAATTTAGTTTACTCAATGAATATTTATGTAATTGTTCATGCTGCTACCAAACATCACAAAGTATAATCTAGTTAATTACACTATCCTCCTTTTAAAAATAATTTACCATGTTGAGTTTAGATTATTTATAAAAAAATTCTTAACACAAATAGGGTAGTTCAGAATAATTATTTATACGTAAAGATTCTTAACACAATAAGTAACAAAGCTGCACCCTGCCTCCTTTTGAAGAAAGACTAATCACATTTTCTTTTTGGAAACTTGCCTATTCTATTGCATCCAAATATGAAATAAACAGAAATATTTTTTGAGAAAGCAGAATTTTGTTTCTCTCTGAACTTCCTATATGGAATAATACAACTACCGACTTTAAAAACTCACCAACACGAAGCACTACTAAGTACTTGTTTACAAGTACATAGATTTTATCCTAAACAGTAACTAGTTTATACATCCTGAGTTTATTTTTTAGCCTAGTACACCAACGGAACAACCTTGGAACAAATTGAGGAAAATTAAAACGAATTCGATCATAAACAACTAGGAGGAGATTGTCTTCCATACGAAGCACCAATCACGTTTAAGCACGAAGACTCAGCTGGTCCTCCTCGTCCATGGTACACCAAGTTGATATTGTTAAGCTGCACATTCTTACAGGGCACCAATTTGCTACATTTTAAGGTGATTGCGACTTTTGAACTAGATATTCCCCATATATTACTGAATGTCACATTGCTTATTTGTACTTTGGAATTGTCCTGTCCCTACACAACATAAAAATAAAAAAATAAAAAAAAATGCTTCAATAATATATTCAAATTCACTATGTAAAAGGAATTGGTTATAAGAAATGTGTTCATCACACGTACCAGCTGGTTGCTGCAAGAAGGAAGGGGCAATATTGTTGATCAATTAGGATTGGATTATGGACATTTTCCATGTAAATGTCACCAAAAAATATATCAGAAGCCTGACTTGACAAAGAAGGTGCCCAAGTTTTGATCCTTGCACCATTTTGAGTACCGATAAACGTGCAATTTCTCACATTTATCCCTGTAACAAATTCTCCAGGAGATTTTCCTAGGCTACCTATGCTAATCCCATGACCAGGTCCACAAGTAACATCGGAAATGGTGATGTTTTGACTTCCATTAACCATGGAAATACAGTCATCGCCGGTCTGAATGACAGTTCTTGAAATTTTAATGTTGGTTGAAAGTCCGATGTGAATGCCGTCGGTATTTGGGCTATCGGCTGGAGCTGTCAATCGTACGAAACTTATGTTTATGTTGTTGCAGGCAAAGAGGTTGATGTGGGAGTTCTTGCTGTTGATTGATCTCAAATGATGGATTCTTGAATTTGTCACGAAGTCAAATCTCATTGTCTGATTAAGTACATTAAAAAAAAAAAAATACAACATCAGAATTAAAATAAGAAAAGTCACTTGAAACAAGAAGTATATTGCAAAGTTATATTTTTTGCTTGGCTTGTGGAATTGGTCTCCGGTTGAAAGACACTCAATTATTTCACCGACAACATTCCCCGTTACTTTACCAAAGATATGGATGAATAATTATGTCCACCAGGACTTAATTTTTTTTTATTTAGTTAAAAAGAAAATGGGAAAGGGATTAAGAGAACCTTTAGTGAAATCTTACCCAAAAATGAAAAGTTCGTATAACTAACTAACTAAACTACCAAGATTCTCCGAGCTTAGAAATTTGAGACAATTTTTTGTATTTCAAAGAGATGTTATTATTTGTATTTGTTTAAAAAAAAAAAATGGGCTAGAGTGTATCATTGAATAGTGTAGGGGCAAGAGAACCTTTGGTGGGATTAGAGTTGTTAGCAAAAATGAAGAAAATCCCTTGCAACCACTGAACTCAACTTTAGTCCCTATTTGGAAAAGGTCGTGTGGGTCAAAATAAAAGGTTCCTTTGACTAATATAGGTTCTATACATGTGAAAATTCTAGTACTAATAATTAATTACCACCTTACCTTAAGTGACTTTCATAATAAGAAACATAATTATGTAGTAGCATGTTAGGTGGGATTATGTAGAATCTCAATTACAAAGAAGATCTTAGTCCTAACAAGGTAAAGTAAATTTAAGGAGAAAAAGAAATGGACTTAATGACTTCACACTGCTTAAGTGCTCCTAAATGTCATTTGATACTTACAAGAGTAGACATAATTCCCAATTCAAGGATCTTAATAGAGCTAAATCAGGGAACTAAAAGATATACTTAATATACTTCCAAATCTTTCAAGAAAAATAAAAATTCTATAGGAATGGATTTCACTTCAAAATCAACTTCCCGTTTTAGAAAATGAAAATAAAAAAAAAATTGATAATCGTCATGTCGGGCAAACTTTTGCCGACCTCGATTAATTTCAGGAGATATCAACAAGCTACCACCAATACAGATACTAGATAACTCTGAAAATAAATTATTTTTTTATTTGACAAGGGGGAAAATCTTACCACAGGAAGAGGCATGCATTGGGGATTTTTGGAACAATCATTGTAAGGCCAAGCAGCAGCACCTTGCCCATCCAAATAACCACCACCTTTAACAACTAGCCCATCTATGTAACGAAAAGCAATCCAGGTGTTTGTATTGAACAAAGATGGATGAGTGGGAGCTTTTAATACCCCTTTTATTACAAATCTCATGAATCCCCTGCATGGACCCTCAAATGAAACTGTACCCAACTTGTAAGTTCCATATGGAATATAAACCACACTATTTCCTCTCCATTGACAAGCATCATCCCATGCCTTCAGAAATGCCTGAAATACACAAAATCATAGCGACTCAAAAAAATTAGTAACCTAAAGTCAAATTTCAATCAAAAAAAGGAAAGTCGCGATTAGAGCGAGCATGATTCAATATGTGCACCAATTACTTTGTTACCATAGTCACACCATTTTTCACTTTGCAAGAGTCTATACAAACAAGAAAATAGGTTCTAATTTCAATACAAACCTGACTATTATCTCTCTTCTCATCAGCAACTGCACCATAATCCTTGACATTGAAGTACTTCAATGGTGAATGATAATATTGGGCATTAGCTATGCTCAAGAATACTAACAACCACACACCAAAAATTGCAGAAGCAAATGAAACCATTTTTTTTTTTACTCTACTCTCTAATCTCTCTAAAACACAAGATTATATAAAATGACATGGGCTTTAAATGTTTGATTTGCAAAACGACACAATTAAGGTACCCTTTTTTGCCAAAATTTAATTTGTTTCCTCGTTCTTGGACTTATTTTCCAATTTTGGATTTATGCATTATCTCTTTTTGGCCTTTTCATGATTACTTACCTAACAGATGTATTTTACCAAGGTTGCTACGAAATTAAATCCACTGATAATATTGTCAATAACATTAATGCATTTGGTTTAGGGTAACTATATATCCTATTAAGTAAAATTATAAAAAAGCTATTAGTACGGATGTCGTCGGTAGTAATTAACTGCCAAGGAATTGTTTCTTTAATTTGTCACCAGCATTAATAAGCTCGTCAAGGATTTACATAATTGCGAAAAAAATTCCATTTATTGTGGAAAAGATTTGTTTCTGATTTAACTAAATTATGAAGAAAGTTTTTTATTCTTTCCTTGTTTTGGTAACTGATTTATTCAGTTTCCAAAATGAGTCCTTAGTTTACACTTTGAGAGAAAAGAACTTGCTCGACCTTTCTCTTTAGTGTTTTTTTTTTTTTTTTTAAATAAAAAAATAAAAAAAAATAACCCCAGTTTTGCTAGTATATTTCTCAGTGGAAAATGTTAAATTTAATCACTAGATGGTGGTTAAAGTTAAACATTCAAGTTCTTATAATTTATAACAGCAAATGACTTGCTCACCAAAGAATATTAGAATATTATTGATCACTAATATCTAAGTATCTATAACTATTTCAAACTATAGTAGTTATTCTTCAAACAATATCACCACTAGTATAAGCTGTAACCATACGTGTAACCTCAAACATTCTTTGAAGCTCCTTTTTATGTGACATTGTCAACATATTTCTACAACAGTAATCAAAAAATTATGAATACATTTTCTTACATGTTGCACCACATAAATTTTAGAGGGAAAAAAAAAAACATGAATAATGAAATTTACATGACGAGATAAATCTAAATTATAATTTAACTTATCAACGACTAGATTCAAATAACCAAAGGGACACTCTTAATTGATAATTCCTTCATTACGAGGGTAGTTATCATGCCGTGCTTGAGGTTTTTCCCCAACATTAATGCGGAAAAATTAAGCAAGATTACTTGTTACAAGGAGAACGATAATATGAAGGAAATAGACCTTAAAATAGACAAAAAAAAAAAACAAGTGGGCTTTGAACCTCCTAACAACCAATTTGGGCCAGTTAATCATTTCACCTTTTGATAGGGCCCATATACCCAGAAGAGCGATAAAAGGGCCAATTAGCAGATTGGCGTTTGCTAGGGGTGGTCTTTAATTTTTGTCCCTCAAATTGGTGGCCTTTTTTTTTTGAAGCAAAAGTTCCGCCGCCTTTAAGGTAGAATTGCGAGAAGGCCTAGACGGACGGAGATTTTACAAAATTTCCGCCATTAATGAGACAGATTGACAAAAGTTAAAGACCATCAATTTAAGGCCAAAAACTTAAGACCAACAATTTGAAGGAGACAAATTAAAGACCACCCCAAATGAAGGGTAATCTGCGCAAAAAAAAAAAAAACTATAAAATGACACGGTTTTCCTTCAAATGGACTGGTTAATTTTTTCCTTTCAAATGGGTTGGTCTTTAATTTTTGTCCTTCAAAATAGTTACGCATCATAATATCCACAAGTTATGTCCTCACCCTTGAAAAACTTATGCCCCATTAGACATATGTTCGATTTTGAAGGGAAAAAAATTGAAGACCTGCACAAAATAGGGACAAAAGTACAAATGACCCGAAAAGAGCCTAACAAGTTGGCGCTGATATTTCCAGAAAAATTTCCCAGTTATCCCTTTTTGGGGCTGTTTAGTAAATGGTCATTTTTCTATTTTTCTTGCGACTTATGAACCTCTTAGATCCCAGTCTATAAATTTTTGGGCAAACTAATAATCTTATGAGAAAATATTAGACCGCAATATAAAATTTTATAAGTTATTGTAAATATAGATGACAGTTTAGTATTTTATTGAGCAATATATGAGAAAACTAGATTCGAACCTAATGTTATCGAAGGGATAGTTTTACAAAGGCTATATTTACTCAACTTTAAAAATAAAGACAAATCTGAATGGCCTAAAAAGTGACATTTGCATAAATCAGGCAAAAGGATGATTTTAAAATGGACGAAAGAAGTGGGCTTTAAGCCTCATTACAGATTGGGCTAGGGACAGTTGGACCGCTTACATTTTTTTGCGCAGAGTGACCTTCCTTTGGGGTGGTCTTTAATTTTTGTCCGTCAAATTGGTGGTTTTTAATTTTTGGCAGTCAATTTGGTAGTCTTTAATTTTTGGCCTTCGCCTAATACTCCGAGGTTCTGGGTTCGAACCTCAGCTCAGTAAAAAAAGAAGAAATTTCGCAAGGCAGAATTTTGCCTTCAAAACGCAGCCTCTTCAAAGCAAAATTCTGCCTTGCGATTTTTTTACAAAAATTTTTGACTGAGCGAGACTTCGAACCCGAAAGCAAGAAATTTTTAGTGAAAGGCAAAAATTAAATACCACCAATTTGAGGGCCAAAAATTTAAAGACCACCCCCAGTGAAGGCCAATCCTTCAAATTGCCCGATCGCTTAACCTTTTACAGGGACATATACCGAAAAGGATATATTCCTTCTTATTCGCTATTAACAGTGTCAAAGGACAATTATGTGATATTTTGCATGAACTGTCACGCAAAGAAAAGGATCAAATGTCCTCACTCCAATATAATCTTATAGCACGTGATATAAGCAAAAAAATGCTTTTTTTTTTTTTTTTTTATTTTGTGACTTCTTGAAAGACCAAAT